>NW_020955261.1:46214-177036 GCF_003031625.1 Empidonax traillii | reverse complement strand
CCTTTTCAACTGGAAAATAACTGATTTGATAAACACTGTCAAAATTCAAATATATGCTTGATTTCAGGAGGGAAAAATATAGTATTTTAGATTATTTCTATTTTTTTTAGTAAGAAACAGACTAGAAAGGAGAAAATAGAAAGACTAGAAAAGAGAAATAATAAAATAGAAAGGAGAAAGTTCTGAGTATGTTGGTCCAACACAAGTGTTACTATTTTGGGAATTCTGCTTATCTGATTGAGGATTCAGAGAATTTCCCATTTTCATCTTTTCTTCTGCACTGTCAGTGGTGATAAAGGAAGGAAGTGGGGAAAAAAAAAAAAAAAAGATTAACCTGAACTTTCGAGCACACCACTGACTTAACAGACAAAAAAGGAAAACCTGTCAACTAAAATTGGGTGTTCTGCTCAGAAGCAAAGCCTCTGATCTGTGCCACCATGCAGAACCAGGGACCATACCTACTCTAATAACTCTGTGGAGTGCTGCTCGTTAAAGACAACCATCTCAAAACAGGTGGAGAATGAACAGAACAGTCAAAACAGCCCAGGCAACAACAAAAAAGCCACTTCTGTGACTTGCAAAAGAAGAGATTTCTTCTTCCTCCTCTCCCCAAAATTAGTAATTTTGTAGAGGAAAAAACAACAACTGGATAAAGGAGAGAACAAAACAGTGACCTAGTGTATGAGAGGGAATCAAAAACTCATGACAGGGAAGGCATGAACCAGAGGATTAAATAAACAGACTGTGCTGGATCAGGCATTTGTGTGTCCAGTGAGCTTGTTCAGCATTTGAACCTGCTGAAAAACTTTGGATTTCTTTGAAGTGGCTGTGTGTGCAAGCTGGGCTACTTTTTTAGCCAGCTCAGGCCCTTAACTAAGATGACTCAAAAGGGTTCATGCCAGCAGAGCGCAAGGGCACGAAAGAGCAAAAACTTAAGTTTTTTTAAAATTGGTAGAGTTTGCTAAAACAGTATGTACTCTGTACGGAAAATGTTCTGTTTCTGCAGCTGACAACGGCAATTTCAGACAAGAAGCAGTGAAGATGTGGGTGCTTAATGGCAAAATGTTAGTCCTGCAGACTGCAAGTTAAGCATATTGATTTGAAAGTGTGGCAGGAAACAAAAATGGCAGGTTTTGCAGCATGGCAATTTTAACTTCAGCTATTTAACAGTGTTGCAAACACCTTGAAAATTTACATGCTACAAAACCTGCCATTTTTGTTTCCTGCCACACTTTTAAATCAAGTGGCTTTAAGGGAGTGCTCTGTGACACTTGAGCAACGACTGCTCTGACATCTCACCTGTGTGTCTCTCTGCGGAACACCTGTAGATATCACACAGACCAATTTCATTGACAGACGCTGTCACCAGCCCACTTGTATTCCTAAAAAATAGCATATGTTCCTCCTGTGTTAACCACCCACTATTTTGTCTCTTTTTTTCTGGCCAACTCTAATGGTGCATGGGACTGTGGAGCAGGGAAGAGGCTGTGGGATCCCTTGGCACTGCAGATTGGGTTCTTCCCAAAAGGCACTGCCCTGACAGCAGCTCTTCTAGAAAGCATGAGCTCATGCTGCAGCTTTGCACCCACAGCTTTCTGCCATATGGCTGTCACTGTATCTCAAGACATGGACTGACTCACTGGGATTTAGGGAATTAGGGAAATTTGGTGTGGTATTTCCAAAAACTTATCAGGTCCTGCTGACCTCCTTACCACTGCAATTTTCTGTCCTAGTTTGCGACAAAGCACTAAATAGCAAACAGTGGGGAGCATCATATTTTTGAACGCTACAATGTCATGCCTAACCCCACCAAGCAGAGCACCCAAGAGAAATGCCCAGAAAAACAATAAGCCCAGCTCTGAAAGTACAACTGGAAAGCACAGTGACATGGGAACAACCTGAGATGGGGCCTGCTGAGATCACCTGTGGTTTCCCTTGGTTTGGTTTTGTCCATCTGCTCTCTTAAACTGGTAAATCATTTATTTCATAATGACTGCCAATATCAAAATACATGTCAGCATTCAGATGGAAGAGGAATAAAATGGTAAAAATTATGGTAAAGTTTTGCCTGAGGACAGACTTAGATAGTCATTTTGCATCATTTACATCACTCTCTTTTTGATTTCACAGCCATGAGAAGCAAAAGGAAGGGATGAGTCTTTGTTCCAAACCATGGCCAGATCTAAAATTAAAAGCCTCAGGTAAGACTGCAGCACCTAGCAGAGCTGACCATAAAAAGCATGCCTGGGAGATGGTGTGCCCAAAGCTCTGGTGCTTCCAGTTATGGCATTCAGTTCCTGACGCCATTCTCAGCCTTGAAACCATGGGAGTCACAACTAGCTGATACTGCACTTGAACCCACCCAAGGGCCTAACCCAGCAAATTCTCTGGTTTATCATCTGATCTTCTGATAGATGGCAATCTACTAAGACCACACCCCTGCCTGACCGCAGCTCTCAGCACATTTCCCATCCAGGCCTATGAGCAACCGCATAGCGGTTTATTCCACTCAGGAAGATGGGCCACTGCACAGCTCCAAACTGCACTTCACTGCACCAAAGACAGAATAAACATGTGCAAATCTAGTATCAGATTCAACATGTGCATGCATATTCCATAGATTATAACTCTCCTAGATATTTCAAAACCATATTGCTTGATCCTATTCTCTGGCGATGCACATAATTGCAAAATTCTCAGTTGTACAGATAAGCTACCTTTGTCTTTCACTGAGATTTTTTGGGGTTAGTGTTTCTATAATATCATATAAGTTTACGTGTAGGTGCTCACACACGCCTCAAGAAGCACTGTTTTCTTTACTGATTGAGGAAACTGTACCTGAAGTGAGCAAGGACAAGGCTGTGTTCCAGATGGTAACACCTAAATTCTCTGCCTCGGGAGAAGAAAGAAAATAATCCATCATCCTAGGCTTCTTTTCAATATGCAGAGAGCTGATTGCCCACATAATCCTCAGTAGTTGTGAAGCCTTTCATTTGCCCATCTGATCTCTAAGTAAGCTCTCATCCTCAGAGCATTTCTTACCCATCTCCCCTCAAGTGTAACACAACAAGCTACACTTGCTGCTTTGCACGTTAGCAGCAAACAAAGAAAAACAAACCAAACCAAAACAAAGGCATCGTTTTTTGATCAAAGATTTTTTGTCTATTTTGGACTTAGCAATTAGCCCAGGTGTTAGGTTGGACCCAAACCAGTAGCATCAACAAGACCATCCAAACTTATGCCTGACACAGCCTTACTCAAACCAAGGGTGCAATTCCAAACAATGCTCACTATGGCATGGTGTGGTGCTGGTCAGCAGCTGGCTTGCAAATTGACCACAGGTCTGTAGATCAAATCAAACATTTTAATTATCTTGTATTTTGCATGAAATCACTACGTCTCCTATAATCACACCTGTAAAATTACTGTAGTGATAGGGAACTTTATAATCATCTCTGAGGCAGCCAGGCATTTTATTCTGCCTCCTTGGCATCATTCATGTCTTACATTCCTATTAAGCAGCCAGGTCTGACACCTGTCTCTTTAACCCACTCCCACAGATAACCACATCTGCATATAAATGATTAACACTCCCCTCTCGTGGAGCCACACATCTTTGTGCTCCAGTGAGAATAACTGCTTATACTATTGCAAATAATAAAACGTGTCATTCAATCCTTGCAATAAAAGCTTAAAATCCAATGTGAGGTGATGTGGGTGTAAGTCAACATGAGCAATTTGGACTTAAAGGCAGTTTAACACTATTCATAGGATCAGAGATGAGTAAATCGTCTCTTTTGGTTCCTATACTCTACTGTCATCCTAGTATTCAGACTTCTGCCAACAATAACCTATTACACACCACTCAAAACCCTACAGTGATCACTCCTCTTTGTCTACCTTTCCTGATAATTTTAGCATACAAATTACACTAGCTTCGGGTGACAAGGGAAAATGAAATACTGATGTGTAGAACAGTGTAAATAACCCATATTTATTACCTATCAAAAAGTTTACTTCTTCAGTCATCTTTACTGTAACCTCACGAAGGAGTAAAATATTCTAGAAGACATTTACCAGTGCACTCTTATCCAACTGCAACGTATCTGTACTTCCATCTTTGAACACCGTGAAGGTTAAGACAAGTGTTCTGCCCTTTGCCACAGATTTCCAGCCCTGAATAACTGAGCTCCTACCGTGAGATACTAATGTAAGCAAAAGAGAAAAAAAAGAGGAAACGTAGACAACGTTTTGAATCGAGCTGGTATTATTTAGCTAGCAAACAATTTTTTCTTCCTGTTTCTTCACTCTCACAGGATAGCACGATTTGTTTCTAGTTTTAAAAATCTATTCATAGAATCACAATGCATGACCTTCCCTTCTTCTACTAGAATAATATGTTCTTAAACTGAGCTCACAGTGCATTTTATGCTTCATCGCTGCTGCTAGGAATGTTTTTGCTCTTTTCCCAGGATCAAGCAAGCCTTCGCTAGCAGGAATGCTTACAGGTGCAAAAAACCCAGATCTCCTACCCTCAAAGTGTTCCTCTTTCTGGGAGCAACAGTAGTGACATCTGATTCTTGTAACTTTGTGATGCCTTTTTTTTTTAAAAAAAACGGAACTACAGGAATCAAATCACACTGGTAAATTTACTGAAACAACAAAAGCAACGGACATTCAGAAAGACAGGCAAGTATCCCTTTATAGGGAGGAAGTGCCATACCAAAACATTTCAAGTCTTACTCAGCTACTACTTACACAGACCTTTTTGTGAAAACACTCTCATTGCCTGCAATTTATCAGCCTTGCCCAACCTACCCAAAAGGTGATCTAAGGGCTCATATGCCATTTCCATGGGAGATGGGACATTAAAATAAAATATATTCCAGCTCTTTGATTCCCATTGATTTTGTGGGTAATACAATAACCAGAATGAGATAGCTGAAACCAATAAAAACTGATTTATAGCATTAAAGGCATTCTTTATAGCACTTATTTATGGTACATTACATCTGAAATCCAATTTCACAGGCTGCTGTTTGAAACTTTCTGTTCAATCATAAATACACTACATACAGCATAGCTCAGTGCCACAGAGTCAGATTATACAAATGCCCGTGTTCCCAGAAGCAACTGCACTTCTGCTGCAATTGTGGTAAATGAATTTGACAGTAATTTTTCCCAACCAACTTCCAACCAAAAAATTCCAGTCAGCAGTCAATAAATTTAGAATATATGGTTACTCCTTTAATCATAATAAAGACCTATTTATTAATATATTTCAGTTATTGAAAAGGCATTCACAGAAATCATGGAAAACAAACTTGGCATCTGTTACATGACAAACTGCTAAATCCATTGAAGCATGCTAGCAGGGACACTGTTTGAAAAGCACACACAAGTAGGCACATGCACCACTCCGATTTATGGACATGGAAACATTAAAATCCTACTGGTCTAATTTTCAAAGGGTGAAAAGAAGGAGCCTCCTCGGTGCATCTCAAAGCTGCTCACTTCAAAGGAATACACCACATCCAGGTCACTTACTATAATCATTGTCAAGAAAAGGGCAAAAAATCAGATCTGACTTTTACAGAGGCACTGTCATCTGAATCTGGAGCAAGTTCTTATTTATTTGAAAAGACTTTTCCCTGAAAGTAAAATCACTGCAAACTGTGTTTGTCAGGCTTTATACAAATTTAAGTTGAAAGATGTTTTCTCCCTGCCTCTGATATGAAGGCAGACTTTGTGCGATGTTTCCTTTCTTGGCTATAAAAGATTATTTTTAAAGATATACCTACACTGACGTGTTACCTGTAGTGTTACTACTTAAAGAACTAATGCAAAAAAAAATCATATTGTGACATATCATGTTTTGCTCCTCTAGAGACCCTACTCCACAGAGAAACAGAGCAAGACAAAATTGTATCTCCAAACATACAGGAGTACTTCTGATCTTCTGCTCCTCAGCTATAAAACCATAGACTCCTGCAGGGAATAGAAAAGATTTCAATATTGTAAAAGCAGACAGTGGCTGGAAACCTAGTGAGAGTCACAAAAAAAATATCAGCTTGGTATACATTTGGGAGTAGGGAGAGAAGAACAGGAAAGGAGAACCCAAATCCCAGGTTGTCAGTGACAGCAGACCTGACCTAACAGGTTTATTTTTATTCAAATCTCTGCAGGAAGCAGAAGGGAGGGAAGCACAATTTCAGTGAGGAAATTTGAGACTGCAAAGCATTAATAATTTAATATCCAGTCTTTCACCTCCAGAACACGAATTCAAATCCAATTCACATCAGCAGTGACCCAAACTTATTAACTGGCCTGCATGTTGAAATGATATGATAGACTTAATTGGTTTCTAGTGTACATGAGATAAAGCTGGCCACTACCTTTGACATTCCTAGCAAACTTTACAATAGTTGGAGGCAACAGATGAGAAATACTCCCCCAGAACCAAGTCCTCCCTCCAGCGCAAGCCAAACAGTTCCCAGGAGAAACACTCTCTTGTACCATAAACAAAAGGAACCTACCTAACATTAAAGCCATATAAAAAATATACTAATGAGGCTTCGTTAGTATGTGGCATGTATTTTTGCAAGAACAATTACTGTATTACTGTATAACACAGATATTTATTTTATTTTGTTTGGGGTTTTTTTGACACTGAAAGGAAGGTTTGGCCATTAAAAACAAGTATTGAGTGAGACAACACAGTTGGATGAAATGGATATGAGCAACTATTTGACTGCTTGTATTCCTCTAAATTATAACCCAAATCCTATAGATGTAGCACAGTGAACCCAAAGATGAAAAGGGGCAGAATGGAAAAGAACTGTAGATCCCATTATCCAGGTCGTGGTCACAGGTAGAAAAGCCGTCTCCGTTTTCCTTGATGTGTGCTTGAGAACATATGTAACTGTGAACCATCTTAGAGGGCTTCTGCACATTAAGCACAGATTTTGGAACCTTGTGGAAAAAAATATTTATATACATTTCACTAAAATGAAAAAAATACCATAGCACCTATTCTGAGTTTTAATGAAATAAAATTAACTAGGCTTGACCATGAACTATTCACATCCACATCAAGATTGCACTTCAAGACAAGACATATCTAAGCATGTATTTCCAATTTTAATTACATCTTCAGACCAAAGCCCCTTCCACAGTCTTCCTGCATAAAAATGCAGCTGTACGGCTACATAAATGATTTTCTCAATTTTTCAGCAATCCGGTGTTTTGCTTACACTGCACTTTAATTTGTAAACAAATTTACGATGAGTCTGCTCAGAGTATTAAATGCAGCATGCTAGAACTTTGATGACCTTTCCCATGGAAAAATGTCCCCAACCAATCCATGAAACAACACATTTGAAAATCTAAAAATTCTCTGATCTCTCTTGAGTACAGATTAATAGGGTAGCAAAATTTGCAAATTAGAGGAAAAATTTCAGTGAGTTGATCAAAACTTAAAAAGGCCTGAGGTCATTAGAAATACTTCACTCAGAACAATGTATTAATATGTATGAGTGTTATTATAACACTCATACTTCTGAATTCTTCACTAAACCACTCCAATGGGAAAAGAGTGAAATTTATAGTGGATAGTTCTCTGACAAGTTCTGCTTTATGTAGAGGTTCAGCTAAGAAGATGGAATGAATTTGAAAAATAATTAAAATAATAAATCTATATTTTATGTTTTAGATTGCAAACATGCATTGAATTGCTTTGTTCAGTTCCAGTAAAGTACGCTTTTTGATAAAGAATATACAAGTGTCAGAGGGATCCAAATACAATGATAATGCTAAAAGACATGAGAATATCTCTTTAAGCAGACAAATCACTAGAACTATAAATTATGTTGTAATCTATTTTTTTCCTATAAGACAAGATCAAATTCAAAGACAATACACTTAGGTCCAATTAAAGGAACTTTGTTATGGATTATGACAAAACCCCCAAATTACCCTTATGTCTTTTTGTTATTTTCTTTTAATGAAATGTGTTGCTCCTTAGATGTGCAGAAAGTGACAAATATAATGTTGATGCAGGTATAATGCTTCACATTGACACACAGCTTTTCTCTGGATACCTGAATAGGAAATTAACAGCATAACAAACACCAAAGTAAACACCTCATGAAATCTAGATCCACCTAGCTAACCAAAGAAAAGCAACAAAGAATCCCAAACCTCGCTCTTCTGCCTATGAGGTAGACCAATAGGGGGACAACAGAACATACTAAACCTCTTCAGCAAATCCTTAGCCTGCAGCATCAGGGTAGTTGGAAAATACAAGTGTTTTCCCTGATTATATATTGTCTTCACTGTTACCTTGTTTCAGAAAACTTGCTTAAAAAAGGCAGAAAAATAGCAGAAATGGAAACACATCTGGATAGGACCTCTGGAGTTCTCAGATTCAGCGTCCTCGAACAACAGCTAACCCTCTCATGAATGGATAAGGCTCTGTTTCAAACACAGCTAAGAGGGCAATTAGACATACAATAATAGCTGTAAGGCCTAGCATAAATGTTAAAGATGTGCCATATGTGAAGCCTGTATCTCTCGCAAGAGAAGTCAGGTTCAAAGACAAAGGAAAGAGGCACATTGTACAATTTTCACTGAAGAATGACACATAAATCTCAAAGTACATTACCTAGGATCCCACCTAACCCTGCAGATGTTTGATGTCTTCTCTACACTGCAAAAGGAGGGCCAGCATCTGATTCTCTGTCCCACCAGTAGATTCATTTTCTTTTGGGCTAATCCCATGTAGCCCAGACTGGACAAAGCAACATTATTTTTTTGCATTTTCAAAGTACTTGAAATGGTTGGTGCTGCAATAAACAGGGACAGGGCTTTATAGCAAGAAACTGAGTAAGTAAGCACTTGCATTCCATGGCAGGAAATGAGCAGTCATGTGGCCATACTGGAGAGGGCCAAGTCTGCTCAGATAGTGTCAGAGAACTGCACAGAAGAGGCAGGTGAACCTTGTGCCTTTTCGTCCTCAACACTCTGAGAGCAGTCCCTACAGTCAGCTATCCTCAGGCACAGTGAATCCACACCTGGTAAAACCATCTGCCCTTAGGAACATGATGAATACCCCAGGAATGCCTCCCTCCTGAAAAGATAACAGACAACTGCTAAAACGGCTTTATCACCAAAACTAGATGCCTTAGAAATGGGACAAAAGGCACAGAGATGATCCAGGGTCAGTGTGAGAATGGCATCAAAACCACTGGGAGGAAAACTTATATCTCATATATCAGCCCGAAGTTGCTCGCTCTCAAAATCCTCTGGGGCCACAAGGAGGAAAGGCACACGCACACGGACTCTGAAATAGCCCCACTGTGCCCTTCTGCTTCTCACTCTGACACAGCTGGAGACCAGTAAGTCATTAACTGCCAAAAAACCCCAAAAACAAAACAAAACAAAACAAAACAGAAAAACCAAAACAAAACAAAAACATCAAAACCACAAAAAAACCAAAACAAACAAAAAACCAAAACAACACCCACCCAAACATTTTCTTTGTTATTTGATTCCGACTTTCAGGGCAATTTAAAACATATATTTTCCTCAAGTTCTAAAAGACAACCAAAAGACCTCTGCCAGTGTTATCCCTCTGGCACATAAAGGAAAGTCTGAAAGTCACAGTACTAAAAGTACAAGGCACTCAGAGTCTGAATTGACAGTACTTCCACCTACCCTAAAATGATCCTTCTTGCAATAAAGTAAAAGGAAAGAGGCAGTGCACTAAAAAGCAAACTTTAAACAGCATCCCAAACACTGCAGAGCAAACATTTTATGATGCATATTATGCATTTTCCTAATTTTTCCTTTTCATTAGAATCTTGGAAACAGGCAATCTACCATAATTCAGGCACAGAAAAAATGTCAGTCTCAGCAATTCAGAGCTAAGATTTAATAGGAGAATGTTGAAACACACCATAAAGACTTATAATTATTAAAGCAAACTACATTTGTATTTAATTTTCATTTATTTCACATCTAAAGACTTTATTATATTTACTAATTCATAAGATTTAAAAATTTGTAAGGCACTTTTAATTATTGATGTGACTTAAGTTTTCCAATGTGCTCAACGTATTTCTGACCTCATAATCTAAAGCTTAGAGGTTCTGAATTTATTCATGTAACTCTCGTCCAGCTGGGTACACGGAGAGAAGAGAAGGGAGACTCCCTAAATCAGCCACTACCACGCAGCATAGAATCATCACAAAATCACAGAGTGGTTAGGGTTAGAAAGCACCTTAATAATCACCCGATTCCAACTCTCCTGCCATGGGCAGGGACACCTTACACTTGACCAGGTTGCTCAGAGCTCCATCCAGTCTGGCCTTGAACACTTGCAGGGATGGGGCATCCAACCTATATGAGACCTGTGGAAGTTTAAGCTTGTTTTTACAGTCTAATATTACAAAGGTCGGTAGCAACTGGAGGCGGGGGAGTCCTCCCCTACACCCTGAGGATGGGGCACTCCTTTTGTTTCTGGAGTACAGGTAACCACAGAGGATTACACACTAATCATCAGAAATCTTGCATATTTGGAGGGCTCCACCACTTCTTCTGTAAAATGTTAACAACTTTTAACAAGAGAAGCTCTACCACAGAGTGGGTTTTTTTTCTTATTAATGTGACAGATAAACAAAATATACTTGCTTTGTTAGCACTAAATCTTTCAGAAAACATGTGTCACACCATGAAAATTAGAAATTCTCACTTTTTACTGACTTTAATTAATAACCAAAGTGCTTCTTATGTTCTTATGACTATTATTAATGAAGTCCATGAACTCACTGCAATTGGGAAAGCTACAGTGTGCCAGATGTACTTCAATATTATTCTAATTTGATACATAATTTTTATAGCCAGGTAGATCAAAACCAATTCACTTAACTTTTAGTTAGAGGTATTTTTGAATGTTATTGTCTGCAATTGTTGTAGCTGACAGCAATCAAGATATCCTGCTCTTTTTTGAAGTTCACAACATCTCTTTTATCAGTCATCTTCTCTATTGTAATCCAGTATTATGTATTTCTGAGTTTCTTTTTCTGACAAAACAAGCCATAACTACTGAGAGGAAAAAAACACCTAATATGCACAGCCTTGCAAATATCTTTAAACTGCATTAACTTTTTTTTTCATATTTTCAAACCAATTTTTAATGTTTATGTAGCCATTAAGTACATAGGGGCTTGAGTGGATTAAAAAAAATGTACTTGACTTCAAGTAATGACCTACAGAAATAGCACAGAGGTATGTAATCCTTGCAACTGGAGCCAGTACCTGAGAAAAAAAAAATCATAGTAATCTGTCAAAGCCTTCTACTGAACAATGAAGCGCTATGGAACTGTTTTGCAGTTGGTGGAAGTGAGATCACGTTCCCATCGTTACCTCCACACTACTCATTACGATTTATTAGAGTCACGCTGCTTGAACTCTGAGTGTAGGAGCAGCAATGTACAAGTGGTCAGATATAAGCTCACTTTGCCTGGGCATTTCTGATGTGATGGGGTGGGTGCCCAGAAATTTCTGAAGTCTTGAAGGATGTTTGTATTGAAAAATCTCATTCTGCATACAAACCCTTTGGATTCTGATGATGTATTGCCAAGAAGCTTCTTGGGTTTCCACTCTAAGCTCTGCAGTGTCATGACTGCAGAGCTGAAGATACAAGCAGAAGGCCTACCTTCTCCGATTTGTATATGGTGGTAGATGATATTCCTATAACCATAAGCTTTAAAATGTTTCTACTGAAGTTCTCAGAGTCCAAGAAAGACTCGTCCTGGACTTTCTGCTCTTCCTAACAAGACCAGCATAATAACCTGGACAGAGATGATACAAGACTGACAAGGTGAAGAGCAAGGCATGAGCATGCCAATTTATTTAAATTGGACAAAACGCATTTTCAGGCAAGTCATCTTCCTTAACAAAATGAATGCTGAAACTGCCCATTATGAAAGGGAAAAGCTCTCATATAGAGCAGGAAATTTTGGAAGATGCATTTCAGCCCCTGAATTTTTAAATACTCCTTTCTCCAAAACAATGAGAGGGAAAGGGGGAAGAGCTTGAGTTGCTGCAAAACTAAACTCAGAAGGAAGTATTGAAGGATCAGGTCTTATTTCAGACATCTGTGCTAAAGTAGGACAGTAAGATAACTCAAATTGAATTGCACAGATAGCAAATAGCCTGGCTCTAGGCAGAAGCACTGTGGGGCCTGCAATTTATGCAATGAGGGAAGAGAACTGCAGAAAAACCTCATGAAACCAAGTGATTAGTCAATAAAATGGTAAGTGAAATTCAGTGTAAACAAATGTGGTGCACATGGGAAAAACAGTAATCTGAACCATGCATTCAGCCTAGCCATGAAATCCTCATGGGCTATTTCCACTCAGAAATGAGACTGAGATAACAGGAATTTTTATGAAAACATAAGCTCTGGACTGATCATCTGCATTTATTCCAGGCTTAGTGGGTCATCTGAATCAGATGTCTTACTCTTCTAACAATGTATTCAGATGTCTTTCTGCAACATATTTCTGTAGCAGACATCAAATTACAAAGCTTGGGCTGTAACTTGCTTTGTGCTTCTGCACTCTTACCATAATCACACTAGAAAGATCAAAATGCTTTATTAGGCCTATTTAGGTAAGTCCTCCTACACAGTTTATCATCTTCAAATAATAATATTCTTATTCTTAAATTATTCTTCAGCCGTCCTCACATTTTAAAAATAACACCAGGACACTCAACTTTGCTTCCCCTTTTTTTTAAAAAATGCAACCTTACCCAGGACTTACTCTTTACAGAAAGGGCTTGCTTTCCCCACTACCTAGAAATGCTTACTCCTTAAAACAACACTCTCTGGAAGCCCCTCAGAAAATAAAATAACACTGCTTATTCAGATAGGCAGAGCAGAGTAGATATTTACAGAACTATGAGACTCAAATATTGTCTGCAGTTGCAGCAAAGCACAAAACTGAGGTCCAGTCTCAGAGCACACTGGCAACCACACACTAGCTGCTTCTCCATGATATAGGAATTGGAGTTGGATCAGGGGTTGGACTCGATGATCTGGGAGGTCTTTTCCAACCCAACCTGTTCTATGATTCTATGATTCCATTGCCTCCATTTGGTACAAAGAGGTAAAATAGAAAGAAATGAAAAAAATGTTTTGCACAAATGCAAAACATGGTACTCAGCCTGCCAACTCTGTTAATCTCAGCAAAGAGAAGGGTCAGAACAGCCTAGGAGCTACTCAAAGTGTTCAAGTCAAGTTGGACGGGGCCTTGAGCGACCTCGTCTACTGGAAGATGTCCCTGAACATGGCGGGGGGGGGGGGTGTGAATTAGATGATCTTTGAAAGTTCCAACCCAAATGATTCTGCAATTCCATGTTTCTCTTCAGATCAAGAGTTTGGCAGCAACTACCCCAGGAGGTCCATGTAAGTAGCCGAGAGTAGAACAGAGCACACCTTCACCATTCACTCTCTTACTCACAGCACAGGGGATCACCCAGGAAAACAGGGGGAAGGACCCTATTGTATTCCTCCTTTGTAACTCCACAGCAGCATTAGGATCACTGATGAAGACAGGAGAAAGTGCAGGAAAAACTGGGATTACAGCAAAAGTTAACAGCAAAAGTATAGTTCATGCCACTTGTCATATTACATTTTGGGTTTTCCTTCTGGAAAAACTGTCCTCTCCCTGCACAGAATGAACCCTTTTTCATGATAAGGTGGGTTCGTAGTATGAAAAATTTAATGAGTAGATGAAATAGCAATGCACTACCTATTAAAATATTACAGTGGGTTAATCCAGCAAATACAAATGGAGAATGAAGCAGATGGCCCTTTATAGTTCTCATGATTTCTTAAATATTCGCTCCGAGTGCACAGTCATTCTTGTATTTAACATTAAATGCACAGTTTTCACCATGTGCACATTATGCAACAATTCATACAACCTCATAAACATTACATCTTATAGAACAATCATTTTTTATGCCTTTTTAAAAGGAAAAGCTGTATCATGCCATGGTAAAGTATCCTCAGATCTCAGATATCTTGAAATAATTTGAAGTAGTTGCCAGTAGCATATGATAAATCCACCAAATGCAAATATTTGCTCCAGATACTTTTTGTATGTATACTCATTTTCTGGGTTCAAGAACTAATACAGGAAAAGCACTTTGCCTTTGGATTGCAGTGCAATATTTCAACCTTTTAGTATCTTCCCAAACACTTGTGTGCCAGGAAAATAGGTATTTGAGCTCCTCTCTCAGTGGGATAAACTGCTTCATTAAAGCAATTACTGTTCGTACTGAAATAGCAACTGAGTATAGGCGACTGCTATTTTGGATTTCATAAAAACATATTCTCTATGACTGAAAAAAAGGAACTATAAAAATCATGATTGCCTCTTAGCTGTCTGCATACATGACATCCAAGTCCAAGGCTTGTCCATCTTCCTTGCAAAAAGCTGACTGTGTAAACAGCTTAAAACACATGCTTTCTCTGAGACCCACATAAAGTTAACAATTTCTCAAAATAATTTTTGTCACTAAAATGCACTAGGACGTTAACACTCCAAGTGTTAACACTCCAAGTGTTAACACTCCAAGTGTAATTAATATACCACAAATCAAATCTGCTATGTGCAAAGAGCCAACGTGAGTCTTATACACCGCCTACCCTCAATTACACTGACAAGTAAAGCAGCACTTATATACATATTTTGCAATGGGGCATTGGCCTCTAGATAAAAAACAGAGTATAACCATTATCAAGTTTTGTACCTTTGTTCCTTTTTCTAACTACTATTTTGCTACTAAATGCCACTGTGCAACCAGTGCAGCACCCAGGAGTGAACAGGAGTGTCTAGACAAAGCCTGAAGAACCTCCATGGAGAAGAGGCTTGAAGAGGCAAGGAAACAGTCTGAAAACAGACCTGGGCAGAAATAAAAGACAGAGCAGGACAGGTAAAGAAGTGCTTGGTAAAAGGAAGCAGGAATGTGCACACTCAGAAGCACATTTTCTTCCAGAGCTGGAATAAACCCTAAGATTTCCAGCATGGTAAGCCAGTTTGTATGAAGCTATTGGAAAAGGACAGGTCATTCAGAGGAAGCAGCTGCTGACTGCTAATCTAGGTTTAACAGCAAAGCTCTGCACAGTGGATCTCAAATCTTCTAGTCCTTATGATGATCTATGTGTGTACTGGCTTATTTGCTGCTTTTTTCCTAATGGATCTTCTAAAACTACTGGAAACTACATGCACAAAACTGTGTTTATGATCTTATGAAGCAGTCCAGAGATACAGCAGCAGGAATCAGGTTTCATCTGCATGTTTAACTTCCTACCCTCCATGCACACACACTATAATTTGCTCTTTAATTGTGCCATCACAGTAGTTCAGGAAGGTTGGATCCCAATGGTGGGGTTTCTTTGCAGACTGATGCCTGACAAAATCCTGAAGCAGCAGTCTGGCTGTAAGTGACAGTTTCTGACAGGCACAGGAGGAGGCATCTGGCTTTTTAGGCAGATGTTATATAGTATTTGAAAAGCATAAAGGTCAACTGAAAGCATCCTTAGGACAGAAAAAAGCATCTGAGAGGCACAGTGGCTGGACTATGCTGGTACTTGCCCAAATACACCTCTTTTTTCCTACCTAGAGCAATTTACAAGTAAACCTGATGATGCACAGGAAAGAAAGAAATTGCTAAAGTTTTGTAACAAAGGCACTTAATGGCAGAAATAATAACAGCAAGAAGTAAAAAGGAATCATTGTGGGTTTGGGGAGTACAAAGACACATTGCAGTGACCCACCTATCACAATTACATGTTCAAATTCAGGTGGTATGAATCCATGTGAGGAAGTCCCCAGTCTAGGTTGATTCCTGAAGCACCTGAAGGTTGCATTAAAATATCGTAGCATTACATGGTATTTTTTGAAGCACAGACTTCAAAAACCTAGGTCCTACATGCCTGAAGGTGATCATCTCAAGCATCATAACTTCCCCCATACTTCCTCACTGGTTCACTCCCTTAGCCACACACCAGGCAAAACAGTGTTCTGAGGCACTGACAAAACCCACACACATTTTTAAGGCAAACAGATCTAACTGTGATGAGGAAACAAAATTTATTCTCACATAGCCAAGATTAAAAAAATATTAGAATAGGATATGGAGAACAGGCTGAAGGAAACTATCATAGCAGGTTATTATATCTAATAGAATGCCATGCTATCTACTGAAAAAACAAGGAAGAGATTCTCTATGAAAAAATAATAAGAGATCATTTAATTGGAGACTATGTCACAGGCATAAAAATTAAGTTTGCATGCTGCTTTTGCAAGCTTATGGTCTTACAGCAATTTCTATATTTGTAACAAATTTATATTAATATTTCATGCTATACTGAAGTAAGATAGATGCATTTAAACTGAAAATAATTGCTCTTCTGTTGCATTTATTTATATTCAGCAGTTTATATTTGTTTTTACATTTCATATATTTAATTTGTATTTATTTTGGCTAGCACAGAATATTTAAAGTGGCTATTATGAAGTCAAAGATATTCTTACAGCATGAAAGGGATTGAGAGGAAAATTTTGTCAGTTTAAAATTGGAGCAAGCATAATTGAATAATGAGAAGAAATTTGAACCATCTAAAAGAATTATAATTAGAGCCCAAGTCAAAGATGACAAATTTCACCATTTAGAGCAATCATGATAAAAATGGCAAATATGACTTGACATGCTTTAATTAAAAAGTAGTGGAAATGGCATGAAAGCATTCATTGTTAAAATGTTTTTAGCACTGTAATTATTTTTATTGATTAAAGTAATTATTAATTCATGAACAGACTCTAAAATGTTGATACTGTGATTCATGAAATGAAGAAAGGAATATGCCATCTCATTTATTCATGAAACTCTTGTATTTCCATAAATAGATCTTTATAAATGCATGATAGATAAAAAAAAAAAAAGCCCAACCCCGAGACAAACTTCTGAACACATCCAAACTTACACAGTGCGGGGCCTCACTGAGAAATTTATTCTTGAGAAATTTATCCTTTGCTGTTTGCCACAAAGTTCAGCCCAGCATTAACTTACACCATTGCTCAGCTGGTCACTGCATCTGAATGTTTTTTCAGTGGAACTGCTTTCAACATATTAGCCTGGTGATAAGAACACTGTTGATACATTACAAAAAAAAAGATCGCTCTTCTCACAGACTCATCCTTTTCTTACTCCTGGAGATTTGTGCCTGGGTGGTAGAAAAAAGCAGCATGTCTGGATTTCTAAACTAGCTGGGACATTTCAGACCTAGCACAGGTGCACAAGCTGGTCTGGATGACCGGGACCCCCTGAATCAACACTGCCTCGATGTGCACAAGCACAGCAGCTCCAGGCCGTGTCAGCCTCGCTGTACATACTGTGAATATGCACAGCAAATGGCAGCTTCCCTGGACTCACTGCAGGTGTGCCATACAGCAGCCCTCTGCCTGTGTCCCTATTCCAGGACACCCTGCATGCAAAGATGCAACTCTTCCTGGGCTGTATCCACACCACTGGGAAGTAAGTATCCGTTCTGAATAGGTTGAGCTGTTAAAACAGATAAAGGCAACAAGCCTAGAAACAGCCTTGAAATAATCACTAGATCTCCACTCATTGTTAGTGCACTTCTGATGTATTTAAAATGTGTAAAAAACCAATACATTTCTACCTTTGAAACAAGAGGACAGAAGCAAGTTGATCTAAATTAATTGGATTTCAAGAAAAAACAAACAAAAAACCCTCCCTTCCCCCCGCCAAAACCCTGTGAAGACTGAGGAAGTGTGAAGCTTCCTCATGAAGGGAAGTGGAGGGGCAGGCACTGATCTCTTCTCTGTAGTGACCAGTGACGAGTCCCGAGGGAATTGCCTTAAATTGTGTTGGGGAGGTTTAGGTTGGTATTAGGAAAAGATTCTTCACCCAAAGGATGGTTGGGCACTGGATGAGGCTGCCCAGAGAAGTGGTCACCAAGCCTGTCAGAGTCCAAGAAGCATTTGGACAACACTCTCAGGCACATGGTGTGATTCTTGCGGATGTTTTGTGCAGGGCCATAATTTGGACTTGATGATCCTTGTGGGTCCCTTCCAACTCAGAAGACTCTATGATTCTATGATTTTGTGACTCTATTTTTTAACCCTTTTGTATAGAGGGAGGTACATCTGATAAAGAATCACAGTTCCCATCACCTGCTGAGCGTGGTTCCGATGGTCTTATTCCCAAAAGGACAAAGTTCCATAATTCCCAGGAACCGGGTGTGGAGGGAGGTGAGCAACCTCTAACCTCGTCCAGAGATATCTACGAGCATCTCTCTGGCACGCTGCTGGCAATAACCATCCACCAGAGACAACAGTTGTCTTCAGAAAACTGTCCTTGGCATACTCTAGAATATTCTCCCTATACTGAGCATTTTGGGTTTGGCTGCCGAGTGGGCAAGAGCAGGCACTGGGGGAAGTTCCTGCAGGCACACAGAATGGGAATGCACAGGCATTTGGGTCAGCAGCTGGGCTGACTGGGTGACATGGATGCACAAGGGGATGAGTGCTGGGAGGAGGTGTTCCTAGTGCCCTGCAAGGCAGACTAGGAAAATGTATAAAGCCTTTTCTGCCTAGCTCCTGTACCCTTCAGTCGCAGTTGCAGGGCAGAGGTGTCATAAGACTGGCTTTGGGATCTCTCCTATGTGTCATCCAACACGCTCTGAGAAGACTCCTGAAAGTCAGACTCCGTATCTGATCTGAACCTGTTCAGATCAGATCTGTTGTACTCAGTCAGCATGACTTTAGATGTATTCCAAAGGTGTTCTTCCCCTTTGATGTCAATCTGCAAAGCTTAACCTCTTTCTTTTTACATTTATTATTATTGTTAGTTATTAATTTTTGTAACTCTATTCCATTTTTAATGTCACCCTTGTAACTAATATCACTTTGCTTCCACTCCCTCTCTCACCCAGCCCTGTTCCACCTTTCCACTCATTTATTATCTCTGCGCTCTGGGGTGGGGGACACTGCTGCACCCGCAGCCTTCATCACCACATCAGCCCCCCTTGATGTGCTCAGTGCTGGACAGCCATCCTTCCCAGCACCTCCTTCCCTCTCTGCCCAGACAATTCTGACTCAGGGTGGCATCCCAAGTAAGCTTATGGACAAGCCTTTTCACCTCATGTCTCACCAGCAAGTCCCCACTCAGGTGGAGGAAAGCCTTGTTGACATATCAACATCCCTGCTGATAACTCGTAACAGGGACAGCAGGTGTTGGCTGGGTGAGCTCTGCCGCAAACATCACTGATGACAGGAGGCAGCTGTTGTTGAACTCATTTGTTTGGGCTTTCTTGCCCCTTTCTGGTCCTTCTCCTGATTCTGCTTCACCTTTATCTCTAGTTTGATGTTTGCTTTTCCAGACAGAGTTACTGTTGGCTTGTCCCAGTGCTCTTTCATCTATCTGAGGTCTTTTGTACAAATGTTTTTCAGAAAAGACTACTCATTGATATTAATTAAGAGGGCAGTCAAAGGACTGTATTGTGGAAATCTCAGAACAGTGCTTCCAGCAGTTGCCTTGACAAGCCAGGAATAAATAACTGCAGGAAAAAGCCATCTCATGTCTCTCTCCTCCTCAGCCATGACACACCTATGCAACATGTTATTATCCAAAACAGCAGCACACACAAGACTATTACAATCCCTAGGATATTGTACAAGTCCAGCTCCTGATGACCATTAGTCTTGGGCTTTTCCCCAGCACCTCGCCCTGCAGAAGAAGAAAAAACCGCACACATTACTGTGCTCTGCTCTACAAATAATCTCACAGGTGGTCTTATTCTCAAAAGAGCAAAGTTCCAAAATTCCTGTGATCTAGGTGTGTTCGGGAGGTGAACAATCTCTAACCACATCGAGAGATGAGTACAAGCATCTCTCTGGCACGCTGCTGGCAGTAACCTCCACACACTCAGGACAACTGTCATCCTCAGAGAGCTGCTCCTGGTTTCTTTCACAACACTGCCTGCAGCCCAGGCAAGGCCTGCCAGTCCCTGCAAACCGAAACTGCCTGCACATCCTTTCCACCAGCTAAGGGGCCCTCTCCCCCTCCAGTGACTGGCAGGGTGCTGTCCCACTCCTGGCTCAGGAGCTTCTCCACACATCCCTCATGCACTCCAGGAGCACCACCAACAGTCACACTCGTCTCACCACAGCTATCAGTCTGACGGCTGTAAATCCATCACAAGCAGAAATGCCTGCAGAATCAGCATGTGCACCTGACTCCCAATATTAGGAAAGGGCAGCCAAGATTTCTTGGGATGTCATTCCTGACTTGAAGCTGGGATGTGAATGAGCTGAACACAAATTCAGCTCACACCCGTTCCCAACATCTGGACACCTACATCTGCACAAAGCAGCTCTGATCAGTATTGTACAAGCTGGAAGATCAGCTGGCAGCAGACACTGTGCTGGACCATTGCTGTGGCTCAGCAGATCATGCGAGGTGTGAAACTGAGTGTCCCTGCAGTGAGGCTCTGATCGACCCCTTCCTGCTGTGTAGGCTACAGCACATCACTACAGGAAGCTAAAAGCTCAGCTTCCCAGGTCCTACAGCTGGTTAACAGAGTGAGTTATACTAACCAGATGCAGCTTTCTCCAAGTCTTTCAGGACCCCCTTTGGAACTTCAGGTGTCTTCTGGAAATCATTCCCTGTTTTAGCTTTATACAAGGACATTAACAGAAAGTGTGAAGTTATATTTCACATGAATAACACAGGAAAAGGAGTGCTTATTCTGGAAAGTCGGTAGAGATTCACAGATACTCACCCGTGGGATGCCAGCTGGGAATCAGCACGGAATTCGTCTGAGGAGCTGGAAAAGCCCTCCCTCTGGCCACATCTACAATCAAACACCCATGAGAAGTTACCATCACATGCTCTGCCCTCCATCATCATACCTGAACACCAGAATGTGTAATGGCAGGGCACGCACAGCTGCAGGGGTGCCTGGCTCACCTTGGGACTTGCAGCTCTCAAAGGAAGCAAAAAGTCACGACATACCCACACAACCTGCTGTGGATCAAGCCTGGAACCCAGCAAGGAGGCTGGATAACCATCACTGATTGATGGATAACTCAGTTACAAGTTTCTGGCCCCACACTGTCACTCCCCACCTCCCTGCTTATTAGGAACCACCCCCACCGCTCGAAGCACAGTCCCACCACATCCTCCTCGTGGTATGTCTGCCCCGCTGACTGCACCATGCTGCCCTGCTGGCTCACCCAGCCTTAGCCCTGGCCCCACTGCTGCAAGCCTAGGGCTGAGTGCTGGCACCCCCCTGCCTACCTGCTCCCTGCCCTTGTATTAGAGCAGTCTGGACACCCTGGGCTTGCAGGGCCACTAGAATGAGGAAGAAGAGGCAGCAGGTGAGGACCATGACCACTCGTGTTTGCAACATGCTCCTGCTGCTGCTGCTGCTGCTGCCACCGTGTTGCCCACAGCTGGCGTGGAATAGCACCTCAAAGCAGGGCTCTGTGACCTCACGGCCCGGTCAGGCCATGGCCTCCACCAGGGTTCCCCAACATTCTCCCATTGTCCATGAACTTCTGAATCTGCCTACTGTTGAGTTTCCTCTTTCTGCACAACCACGGAAGGAGGAGAAATGGAGAAGGGTGGACCTATTTTGGGAGGCAGCACCATGCATGGGAGTACAAAGGCACTCAGGTCTTGCTTCCCAGAAATCCGTATCAAAAGCTGTATATAAAGACTGCATTAAAAAAGCCAACTGCAAGTGTCTTGCTACTATTTTTGTCAGGCAGCATACTAGCGAGAAAGTAGCTTTTCCCACTAGTTTTGCTGCAGTTTCATTACCTTTAAAGACACTGCTTACCTCTGCTACTCTCCCTGTAATATCAGCATACTGCCCCTAGGCTTAACCCTAGTGAACATGGTTTATTCCCTTCCCCCTTCAAATCTAGTTTAAAGCTCTCTCAGTGAGCCATGCCAACTCCTGAGCAGAGATCCTTTTCCCCTTTGAGATAGTCGTGTACCCCATCTGCTGCCAGCAGGTCTGGTGTTGTGTAAGCTGACCTGTGATCAAAACCCACAGATTTCTGCTGGTGACACCAGGTTCGGAGCCAGGTATCCACCCATATGACTTTCCTGGTTAACACTTTTTAACAACAGCAGGTGCCAGACTCTGCACCTGCAACAAGGAAACCCTGGATGTACGTACAGACCGTGGAATGAGAGGCTGGAGGGCAGCCCCATGGAAAGAGATTGCTCTGCTCTGTGCTAGTGCAGCCTCACTTACGAGCAGTCTGTGTGCAGTTTACAGCCCCACAATATAAGAAAGATATAAAGCTATGAGAAAGTGTCCAAAGGAGGGTCACAAAGATGCTAAAGGGTCTAGAGGAGATACCATATGAGCAGAAGCTGAGATCACTTGATCTATTTAGCCTGGAGGAGACTGAGGGGAGGCTTCATAGCAGTCAACAGGTTCCTCACAAGGGGAAGCAGAAGGGCAGCCATGGATTTCTTCTCTCTGGTGACCAGTGACAGAACCTAAGGGAATGACCTGAAGTCATGCCAGGAGAGGTTTAGGTTGGATATTAGGAAAAGGTTTTCACCCAGAGAGTGGTTGGACATTGGAACAGGCTCCCTGGAGAAGTGGTCATGAAACCAAGCCCGCCAGAGTTCAAGAAGTGTTTGGACAACACCCTAAGGCAAATGGTGTGATTCTTGGGGTTTTTCCATGCAGGGCCAGAAGATGATCCTTGTGGATCCCTTCCAACTCGGGATATTTTATGATTACACTTGGTAGAGGGTGAAAAAGTACAGCCACGGTCATGGGTTTGTTTTCAAGTAGTGTCTGCTATGAGGAGAGTGGGTTTGTATAAAGTTTCATCAGCTGTGAGCCAGATGGATACCAATCTTGCGGCAGGATATGACTGTAAGCAGGATGTCAGAGAGATTTTAATTATGCAACAACTTAAATCCAAGTAAGAAAAAAAAAAAAACAAGAGGGGGGAGAACCTCATTTTGGAGATGTCAAGTATACTTTATGTGACAGATTGCTACATTCTTTTGTTTACGAGGCTAGACAAGGGTCATAAGTGAGAAATAGAGGGAGCACAGCAACTATTCATTTGTTTTTAATACTCACAATTTTTCTTGTAGATTAGCTTTTCATCATGCCAGAGTCCTCGAAGAAAGAGCCACAGGGGTGTTGGGTATGGCATACCATGCTCACATCACCTGTGACTATCAAACTGCTTCCATAACGCAAGCACCCCTAACACAAACTGGAAAAGGAAAGTACAAGCTTGGTGACTTTTGAGTTTGTCACTGTATTTTAAGAACTGTTCTGCCAATACACTTCTCTGATGCGAGACTAAACTACAAGCCATAAAATACTGTGAATGGACAGGAAATAAAAGCACTGTTCCCTGTTCACAGGCACAGAATGACTTTGCAAACTAGCACTTCAGGGCAGTGGAAACAGAAATGGAAAGTACTGTACTAAATGGTAAATAGAATGCATGATCACTTAAAGAAGATACTCTTACTGTACATATTCTGGACACATTTAGCATCTATACCTACACCTCTGAGCTTTAGCATGCAGCGAGTCAGCCATTTACCATCAGGATCCATATGACATTACACACTACCCAAACTACAACTACTAATACTGATAAAATAAGGAGTCCAAAGAGTGCAAAAATGAGCGAACTAAGAGAAACAGTGGATCTCCAATGGAATTTATTTGCAAAGACAACACTTGAACTGCTGCAAAAAGTACCCTCAGAGACTGCCAACAAGCTACCTGATGCCCAGTGCGAAGCTATCACGCAAATAAATGGAAGACACTAATCCTGACATCCAACCTTTGTCATCTTCCAAGCATAACAGTTCCACAACCATACAACTTCAACCTTCTCTATAAGGTTTGCCTTAAAAAAGAGACATAGAACATGAACTGTGATCTTTTAAGTCCCAGCAACACCATGGGAAAAATCTCTGTCATGTGAAATAGACACTTAAGAAATCCTGAAGAGCCCGGTTTCACTGAGGACCATTCCTACAGCTGAGTATCATCTTGCCTAGCAAGCTCTCTGGAATCCTAGATGCTTTGGATCAAGCATCCTCCAGAAGGATGGACACCAGAGAGACTCCTAAAGCTACACCTGCAGCCCCAGGGAAGAAATTCCACACAAGAAACTGGACAAACCAAAAATTTCACAACAAACTGGACAAATCAAATAATTTCCAAAATCTGTCTTAGCCTTCCTAAGTTTCTGTAGACGTAATAATTAAGAATAGAGACAGACATCTCTTCCCATATGTTTTTACATGACTTCATGACACAGCCTTATTAAATGGAGACAATTAATCATTTATAGAAACATTCTTGTTTCTGACACTACAGGAAAAGAAAAAAGCATTAGTAAAGTTAAGATTCTCCTATATTTTCTGCACCATGAAAAAGGCTACCACAGTCAAGACTCACAGAGAAGCCTATTCCTCCTGCAAAGAAAGATGGGGAATTGGTTCTGCTAGAACTGAAGAAAGTAGGAAAAGCTAGAAATAGTCAGTATTTGGGCTACAACCAGTTTTCAGAGGCATTAATGCAAGGGAGAAAACCTGGACCTGCATTACCATAACGGAGAAGACTCTTCTGACAGAGGAGAGATTGGCCAGAAAAACTTTATACCACATATGGCTCTGTTTTCCAGGTGAGAAAATCTCCTCCTTTATTGTCTGAGCTGTATTACTAGTATCTGTATTCACTTTGCTTTGCAGTGGAATTTTTTAACGCCATTTTTAACTGCTAGTACTACAATACTTGTGGCAATATTTATTTATTCTGGACAAAATTTTATCTGGACAAGTCACCCAGAGACATAAACTCTAAGGAAGGAAAAAGAAATCTGAAGATGAAATGTTTATATACCACTCATTTATCTAAAAGTGTTGGCAGCTATTTGAGTTTGCATTTAGGATAAACACTTGATTGCCTACAGTTTCTGAAAACAGAAGAAAAATATTAAGGTAGTATAGTTTTCTATTTTGAATTGAATTGCTCCACAAAGATAAGAAATTAATTCTATTTGTTTTCTGCCCAACTTGTCATTTTTGTCACTTTTGTTTTAGTTGAAAATATAATCTCCTGAGATATTTATACTACATATTTTAAAAACAAGTACCTGCCAGGCTTTGAATATCTTCCATGAGAACAGGAGGTAAATAAATTTAGAGAGTCTTTAAAACTTCATTTACTAACTTTTCATTGGCATACTGGAAAATATCAGGGAATGAAGTATGCTTCAAAGAAACTGTTAGGTCATTACATTTAAAACATCCCAAATGTTACATTTAAAACATCCCATTTAAAACATCTCAATCATACACTACAGCATGTATTGCTGGAGTTCAGTCATGTACATAAAAAAAAGAGATGGCTAATCACTTGTGGAAACATTCTCACTTCTGACAGTGCAGGAAAAGAAAGGGACATCAGTGAAGCTGAATTCTTCTCTTTTGGAGAAGAATCACTGGAAATGGATGTGATCCCATGAGCCCAAGCATACCCTGGTGCTCAGTATATCACTAACATGCACTCAAGCAGCTTCATTTACTGCTGGGAAGACTCAAAGGCATCCTTGCACTGACTTGGTATATATAGGGGGCAGCTGAACACAGAAATAATGTGCCCCTGTTGTCATGGGTAGGAGCAGTGTGAACACAGCCACTGGGTCTCACCACAGCACTTCTTTAATCCTTACTCTGGCATTGTGTTGTAAATGGTTTTAAGCGAGGAGGATTTTATGAGTGTGAACATCCTATTGCTCTTCTGCCAAAGCTCTACTCAGCATTACTCAAGCTATCACATGCAGGAGTTTACACTTGCATAGTCCTAACTCACCTTAAAACTCATTATATTTGAAAAAGTGAAGGGCGCTTACTTTGCAAAATCCAAGTTTAGAAGTTTAATGAAATCGCTCAAGAAGAAGGTGTTACTAGGCCTCCAAAGACTCTGCAAGTTAGAAACCTTGACTTCTGCATGAACCCTCTTATCAGAACAGAAATCAGACTCATAGTCTCTCAAGAACAGAAATGTGGAGCAGATTGAATGATGCTACAGAATTAAACACTCTATGCAAAGCTGTTGAAAATAAAGCAGTGCTGTAACCACAGATATGCAATTGTGAATTAGCACTGAGTCACTTTTTGTATCTTATTTTTTCACTACATAAGACACCCAAACCGTTTCACTTCTAAACTGCAAAAGTAAGATTCCCCTACTGATAGGGATGCTAGCAAAATACCTTCAACTACAACAGAAGCAAATTTTAAATGCACCAGATTACAAATGCACCATTATTTAATTTGACATAGAAATATGATTAAGCTTCCTGATTGAAATTACACAAGAAAAAAGAATTGCAGTGTTGTATGTCTTCACTTCACAAGGAAACCTCATAGCACCTTCTTTCCACATGGATATTTCCTCATCTCCTCCCTTACTGAATTACTGAAATCTTGATGTACAAACTGTACAACAGTGCAACACAATGCAAAATAAAACTGTTCTACCATATATTATCAGAAGAAAAAATTTCATCTCTTATGAAAGGTAGAAGCCATTTTTCGCAGTTGCCAATTATTAGGTAGAATAAGGAATGATTCCCAAAACTGAAAAAAAGAAAAAAAAGTCCAGAGTGGCTTTGCACTAAAACTGCAAATGAAAAAGGATCTCTCATGAATTTCTTCTCTTACTTTTACCAGAAAACAAATTAATTATTATTATAAATTAATTATTATTATAAACCACCATCCCTGGAGGTTTTTAAGCAGAGATTGGATGTGGCCCTTAGTGCCATGATATAGTAATTGGAGTTGGATCAGGGGTTGGACTTGATGATCTTGGAGGTCTTTTCCAACCCAATCTATTCTATGATTCTATGATTCTATTATATTACCAGAAAACAAAGTAATTATTATCCATAATTACTTTAAAGCATAACAACCATCAAGTTGTGCATCAATTCAAGTTCCACAGCCTTATATGCATCAAAAAAGAAATCTGCAAAATCTGTGTTTGCAAGTCTTGGCAGGCAATCACAAGGCTGAAGGGAAATGCTAGTGTACTCCTGCTCACAATTTACTGATGAGAAGAGAGGCCAGGATCAACCAAAACATGATGTAGGAGACAGTTAAAAAAATGTTTTTACTTTTAAAAAATCACAGTGTCTTTCAGAAGTTCGGTACTGATTTCTTTGACGGAAAACTCAAAACCAGCAAGAAAAACAAACACATTCTCATTTCCTTGCTTCCTGCTAACGAGCTGGTTGATACAGTCATCTTTATGGCCATGATGTTAAGCGTTTCTGTGTGTATTTTTATACAGAGGAACATTCAAATTATTCATTTAAATGTATTTAAAATGCATGTTTCATTTTTATAGAATCCCTTTAGTAGCTTCAAAGACTATAAAAGGAGAAAAACATGTAGACTCACCATAATTTAGACTTAACAGTTTAGTAAACCATGCATCTGTTGTAAATTCTCTACAGCTGAAACACAAATACAATCTCAATAGTCACTGAAGAGATTTGATTTATAGGCCCCAAAGACCCTTGATTATCAGATTCTTCACAGACCTAATAGCAAGCTTACTATACTGTATTTAAATAGCAGAGATGTAATGAAAAGGAAACAAACCTTTTGCCATTTTGTCCTAAATATTGTTGTTTTATATACAGTTTACTTTACAGTCAAATTTCTATGGAAAAAAACTGCAGGTTTTGCATTACAATTTTAAAATCCAAGCAAAACAAGACCAAGTCAAGCAAAATCCCCAGCCTCATTGAGATCTTGTTAAATTTGCAACTAAAACTACTTTTGAGGCAGAAAGGACAAAGCTCAGTCTGCGTCCCTTCAAGCACACTTACGTATGTAGCCTCAGCTACTGTTCTACAGAATCCTTACCTCACTGGAGATATTTCTACACATGCTTATGATGACTTCTGCTTACTCTACTTACCTAAGCAAATTCCAAACACAGCTACAAATGGTGGGGGAGAGGGCTTTGTGTGGGATGTTTTTTTTTTTTGCTTTGTTAGTTTGTTTGCTTTTCCAAAATAAGACCACAAGATATAAGGTGAAGTGCTTAGAAAAACAGATATTCTAATTGATTGAGGTGTAGTTCACTGCACATTCCCTGCTCAGCAGGAGCATTGCACTTCCCCCATAGATGGTGTTTCCATCCACAAGGAAATGCTAGAGTAGCCAAGGCCCTTTCAAGCAGTGTTCTCTTTACTAATCAAAAGTACTTCTCCCTCCTATCTTGCTGCTACAAAATGGAGAGAAATCACACACATCAAAAACAAGTAGGGTGTGTATTACTAGTATCAAAATAAGCAAGCATATTCTGGACCTTGAAACTTCTGAACTCCATATGCACCCTCATTCACTTTTCAACATATATTCCAAGTGGAAAATGAGTCTCACTGGAAACACATACTTAAGGACTGCAATATATGGTTGTGAAAAAGGAGGGATTAGTAAAGTGAATTCTCTCGTTACATTGAGAGCTTTTCAAGTTTTTCATTACAATACTTACTGTATGCTTGCTGGAAACAGATACAAATATAGATGCATTTCTGGTAAAAGAAAATGCTGCACTTCATGATCATTTTTCTGTGTGGAGACTATGAAATGAAACACAATAGGGAAAAGCCCCTCCAGATTGCCATAACAGAAACATTTTGTTTGGAAAAATGGACAAAACTATTTCCATTAACGGTTTGTTCAACAGTACATCATTTTGGAAAAATGCTTAAAAATATAAAAAAATCAGTGTGCAAACTCAAGGGAATAATTTTTATTTCCATCCAGTTTTGATTGGAAATATAATTTATATGAAAGGCCTGTATTAAAAGCTGATCACATGATTTCCGAACCACCTTGGTCTGTTTCTGAACTCCCTTTCTGCTCACTCCCTACAAAGCCCAACATGACCAGATTGCTAGTCCGGGTAATTCACAAGTTTACTGTTAACAGGTAAAAATCTTCCCTTCTCTTCAGCTTTTACACTGTCTCCTACAAAAATGACAATGATTTCTTAACATTTTATGACAGACAATCATATGTTCTACTTATAAAGGCTCTTTTTTTTGGAAGAAATTATATTCACAAATCAATTAAGAGATCATGAAAAAGGAAAGAGCCCATGAAAATAAACCAAGAAATATTTGTTTTACTATGAAATAGCTGTAAAAAATATCCTAGTGCTGTGGAAAAATTTCAAATTCATACCTGGGTAGGTAATGGAGTTGGCAAATTGACCCTAAAAGACAATAAATTTGAGAAATTGTAGGTTAATGAAGATGGACCTTGAGACTGAAGGAATGCTTACTTAGCCTCACCTACAGCTTGCACTAAAGCCTTCCCTGAAGTCAGTGAACTTTGTGCAGGAGAGGAGGAGGCATACAGCAACATTCCTACATTTTAATTGCCATTGCCTACCCTATACTAGAGTCTGGCATTTTTTGAAAATAATTATTACCATTTTTTAGCCAGACACGCGTAGTGGAGATTGAAGTCACTTATATGACATTTCTTCAGCAAGTGTAAAGAATAAAGTAAATAAAATCCTGCAGTGAAAGTCCATCTTTATTGAACCTGTTATTCTCAAGATTGCAGAGGTTTTGAAAACATATTCTGTATACCAACAGTACCTTGAAAAAAGCAATTTAATTATTTCCATCCTACCTAATGAAATTTTATCTTTACCTTTGCATCAAATTCAGATATATCCTTCATTTTCATTTGATGTATTATAATGTTCTGCAAAATTTGCTATTTTGGTGGACTTACCTCATCTGGAAGTCTCTTTTGACTTCTTAAGAAGTATCAATTAAGAGCTTTTTCCATAAAAAGTTTTTTGATTGATGAACAGATGCTTAGTTCCTAATGATATTTCTGAGGTTAGTCTACTCTAAATAAAACAGATTAGCTAATTTTTAGCCTCTGAAGATTCATCTTAAATAAAGGTCACAGAACATCTCACTATGCAATTAATAAAGATTCAGCTAGTAATTCCTTGATCAAATATTAGTATTTTTGATTGGTCCCAGAAGAAATATCCTTTTTTATGTAAACCTGGCACATGAATCAGAGACACAGCTGCTGTCTGATATAATCAGTGTACAATATTCTAATCCCATGAACTCTGACTCAGCAAGCATCTGCTTTCCAAATAAACTTAACCAAACTATTTTTTTTCAGAACTAATTTTGTCAGCCAAGGTTTAAAAGAAGACAAATTTAAAAACGTTTTAAGGATGCACTTTGAAGTCAAATACTGTATTTCACCTTCTGTCCAGAATACCTTCCCTAGGAATTTAAATGGTTATGACACTGAGTTCGACTATTTAATTAGTAAAAAGAATACTGTTAGGTTGGGTTTTCACCTGATATTCTATTCAGGTTACAGTTAGAGGACTTGGATCCACAAAGTTTGATGTGCAAGTTTTAAATATTAGCGTTTTACTATGCAAAAGTCCCTTGGATACTAGAAACTAAAGTAAATTTATAACACCCATGATTAAGACCGTGCATTGATTACCTGTCTGCTTCTGTGCACACGCAGAAAGACATAAAAAATGCAGATCCAGCAGCTACCATTCTCTCCTACTACCTTGCAATTAAAATCACAATTTTGTGATTGCAAATTTGCCATGCAATTTATAGACTGAGACCTTTCCTACCATCAATAAAAAAAAAAAAAAAGTCAGTTGCAGATTCTTTCAGAAATTAACAATATTAATACCAAATAGCAAACCTTTCAGGAGACACATAATGCCAGTTTCTTCTCATCTTTTTGCATTAATGCTTTTTAAAGTGCAATCACTGGGACTACAAGCAAGTAGTAGGATCATACTACACACTGAGGGTGAGCCAGAAAGAAGGAACATCACAGCAACATTACCTTATAAAAAGGAAAAGCACAAAATTGTAGAAAGGGTGACGTGGAACCATGTAACTCTGAGGTCCAACCAGCCTCTGACTCAAAGTAAGACTATCACCAATATTGTACTGTCAGGTCATCTGCAGTTTTATCAAGCCAAGTCTTGAAAAACCTTCAAGAAGGGGACTTCACCACCTGTTTGGGTGACCTCTTCCAGTGCTGCACAACTCACCTACTGATGATCTTTTTCTAACGTCCAACCTAGACCTCCTCAGAGACCATTGCCACTTGTTGTGTTCTCCAGCACTATTTAAAATACCTTGTCATACCTGTAAATTCATTTCAAGGCATTTTTTCACAACTGGAAAAGCCCAGTTCATTTGACATCACTCACAATTCTAGTTCCTGCTCATTGCAGCAGCCCTCCGTAACACCTTTCCCGTTTCTCAACATCCTTACAACACTAGGGATTCCAGCCAAAGTCTTACGTGCAGCCCCACAGCGTGACATAGAGATGAATAAAAGCTCCTCTCCCTCTGTTGATCTTATCCCTTACTTTATATATGCCAGCAAAGAACTGCTGAGGAGAGAGTTAGATGGTGTAAAGATGAAATACAAAGCAGCCTTCGCATACCACACACATTCACACGTCACTGACATGTGCACAGGTAAAATGAATCACAGAATACAGAGGTGAATGCTCCACTGATTCTTCTCCCTAATTTGAGGCAGGTTGAGTTCTCAAAGAATTTTGCTCCACCATCAGGAGTATACTTTCTCTTCAGCCCCCTTATGTGTTTGCTATGCCATCTTTGTCAATTATAACTGGATTTAGTACATATGGCTTAGATAGTTGACTATTTTAGGGTGGATTAAATTGCCCCCTGAAAATATCTTTCTTACTCAAGTGAAAGTGGAGGGAATCTAGAGCTCAGATTCACTGTGCCTCTGTCAGAGCTCTACAGTGCAGGCATCTACAGGTCCCCCTAGACCCGTAGTCATTTGGGGTAGATACATACAACAAAACACTTTCACAATCTTTTTTTTTAAACCAATACAAGAACCATTTTCAAAACAATGTTTCATTATAGCCCCTAAATTATTGACAGGTTTGAAGATAAACTGCTACAAAATAAAACAGTTTAAAGACAAATTACTCCTATAATTGGTTAACTGTCGTTCTTTACCCAACACGTTAGGAACACTCCATAAGCATTCAATCATTATGGATTCATTAAAGGTAACTGCCACACTGAGATTATAAAAAGCCATTTTCTGAAAACAAACAAACCTCCACTGTAAGATTCCATACTTCTTTAAGTGTTACACAGTTAAAATAAAACTTCTCTTGGTATTTAAAACTAAATGTAAGAATTAGCATAAGCAACCATAATTGAGGTAACAGCATAAGAAACATTATTCCCTATTATTTCTAATAATTGCTAATACCTTCAGAGTAAAATGTATTCTGTGTTAGTTGAATACTAAAATATGGTTATCTAGTACAAAAATAGAATAGTTAATTTCAGTGGAGGAAGGTTTTAAAGAACTCTGTTGCAATGCCAGAGAAATGAGAAACTTCACAGCCTTTAGGACTAATATTTTTATCTTACTTAAGTAATATACTCTCATTTTCCAAAAGCTACTTGTACAGCCCAAATCAGTTCACAGTTATATGCCACACTAGTTTTACTAATTGTGTTCTTGTCATGATTTAACCCCAGCCAGCAACTAAGAAGCATCATGCACCTGCTGGCTCACCAGCCCATGTAAATCCTGTGAGATGGGGAGTAAAACTGGAGAAAAAAGGTAAAACCTGTGGCTTAAGATAAGAACAGTTCAATAATTGAAACAAAATTGTTATTATTGTTGATCATATCCATTGGGATCTCACAACATCCATCTTGCCAATTTATTCCTAGAAACTGGATCTCCTGTGCAGGTAAGTCCTTCGACCTCAGTTTGCTTTATGGCAAAACTGTCTTTCTGAAGGATTTGGATTATTTTCTTCTCCTTCGCAAAAATTTCTCTTCTGTGTTACCCCACATAATGATGTCATCAACTTATTGCAGATGTTCCAGACCTTTCCCCTATTCCAGTGAAGTCTGGATCAGTCAGATGGCAGGGCTGTGTGGCTGTCCCTGGGATAGCCAATTCTAGGTGTACTGAACACCCCACCAAGTGAAAGCAAACTGTGGTCTGCACTCTGGCATCACAGGGATTGAGAAAAATACATTAGTGATATAAGCTTGAGCACAAGTCCTATGAGGAGAGGCTGAGGGAGCTGGGGTTATTTAGCCTGGAGAAGAGGAGGCTCAGGGATGACCTCAACACTCTCTACAACTCCCTGAGAGGAGGTTGTAGCCAGGTGGGGGTTGGTCTCTTCTCCCAGGCAGCTATCAGTAGGACAAGAGGACATGGGCTCAAGCTCTGCCAGGGGAGGTTTAGGTTAGATATTAGGAATAAAATCTTTACAGAGAGGGTAATCAGGCATTGGAATGGGCTGCCCAAGGGAAGTGGTAGATTCTCCGTCCCTGGAGGTATTTAAGAAGACTGGATGTGGCATAGTCTAGTAACGACAGTGGTAGTAGATCAAGGGTTGGACTTGATGATCTCACAGGTCCTTTCCAGCCTTTCTATGATTCTAAGAACTGGGCTGATGTGGCAGCTGTCATGTCTTAGAAGGGGCCACAAACCCAGGTGGTAATACACTCACCTGGATGAAAGCTGAAATCTTCTTTTGCATATCCCACAGCTCACTCAGGGATAGGGATTGGGTGGTTACCTCTTGTTCAGCCTCTTCTTCCAGTTCTTGTGACAGCCCTGCTTTGTCTTCCTTTCCTCAACGAGCTGAGATTCATGTCCATTTCTTCTTGTGTATAGGGATGATTGATACCAGCCTGGGTTGGTTCTTCTGGTTCAGCTGCAGTGCCTATCACTGAGGTTGGAGCAGCAGTAGTGTCTGTCACTTTGACATCAAATATTTCCTTGTTTTCCCCTTGAGGGTACTGCAAAGTATTGAACAGGGCTTGGCAGCCACAGGCACACTATAGTAATTTCTGTCTTTGCAACTGCCAGAGAGACAGCATACTTTCCCCAAACATTCTACTAGTTTTTCTGGGTTCTGCACTTATGCAGGGACAAAGTTCCAAATCGCAGAGATGCCATTTTCCTAGGTACTTGGCCCTACAGTTCCACACACCATGGATACTACTAGCTATCCAGCCTCGGGGCAGATCTCTGGGTGGCCCTCTTAAATAGTTGTATAACCTTAAATAAGACCCGGAACACATTCAGAAGACATAGCAGTGGGCACACGCTGGTTTGAACATCCCTAGGATATTCAAAATTCTGAAGAGCTATTGTTATTAGCCTGGAGGAGGAGGAGAAGATAAAGGGAGGTGTCTCTACTATGATTTGGGTCTCGAAGGAGAAAAGGTAAAAGGTTAAAACGTACAAGTTATTTATAGTTTCTGATAGATGGCCCCTGGAGTATGGATATGACAGCAATGCTGAGTATAAATACCAGACTAGTTTCATGACCAGCAATTCTATCATATTGTAAGCCGGTGTTACAAAGTAGAACAACGTGATAACCTTAGTCCAGTTCCCACAGGTGTTAAAGGACACAACAGAGAACATGTACTCCAAGTAAGGTATTACATAATGCAGCTTTCAGAACAGACACATCAACTTTGAGAGCAAAGAAGTAACTGTTACTAGTCACTATTAAATATAATGAATGCTTATAACAAATCCGTTCTAACACATTCTAGGTGGATTTGTCATTAACACAACCCACTGAGCCCCATGCTGGGCACCAAAAAGACTGTCTTGGTTTAACCCAGCTGGAAGCCAAGTACCACACAGATGTTTGCTCACACTCTACACACCCCTCAAGAGATGGGAAGGAGAATCAGAAAAAAAGGTAAAACCTGTGGGTTCAGATAAGAATGATTTGTTAATGGAAATAAAGTAATGAAAAGGAAGATTGGGGGGGAAAAAAAAAAAAAAGAGAAATAAACCTAAGCAAAACAAGCAATGTGCAATAGAGTTGCTTGCTCACCACCCACAGACTGATGCCCAGCCTGTCCCCAAGCAGCGACCAGCTGCTCCCAGTCAACTCCTCACAACTTATATACTGAGTGTGATATTCTATGGTATGGATTAGCCCTTTGGCCAGTTTGGGTCAGCTGTCCCAGCCATGCTCCCTCATGGCTTCTTGTGCATCTCCTCATTGGCAGAGAATGGGAAACTGAAAACCCCTTAACCAAGGATAAGCACTACTTAGCCACACCATCAGTGAGTTATCAATATTATTTTCATACTAAATCCACACCACAGCATGGTAGCAATTACTAGGAAGAAATTTAACTCTATCCCAGTTGAAATCAGGACAAATCCACATTATTATTTTTAATCTACTACACACTCAAAAGATCCTGCAGTTCTATAATTATTAATGACAAGTTAATAGCCATAGTTTCAAGCCTCATTGAACAATACCCAACTAGCAGGTCACACTCCAGGTCATGCCATCATCCTCACTGAGGATTTAAATTTTACACAGGTTCCACAGTCAGAGATACAAGTACTACAGAAGTCCATATGACCTGGTGCTCTTGGAAGGCAACACAAAAGGGAACACCATCACAGGGCTCCCAAAACACTGCCTTATGGGGGAACAGAAGGGAGCAGTTGGAGAGCAAGCCTTGAAAATCCCTCGCCTTCCTTCAACCTAAGCGGTCTGAAAAGGCAGGCCCTGTGGGAGCCAATGTGACTGCCCATGAGATGGGAGCTCCAGCATGTCTCCCGAGAATAACAGAGAAGGGGCTGTTATGGCAGAATAAAGAGAGTCTCCAAGGAGTATGTGGGCCACAAAAGACAGGGCGAGGAATATTTCTCCTGCTATCAGAAGAACAAGCAGAAGAACAAACCAGAGGCAGAACATGTACAAAGGGAAGAAGAATATCAATACTGGATACCCATGAATAACATAAAAATGACAAAGAATAACCATATGCTGACAGGGAAGAAAAGTAAATAGGGAATCACAAGGCGGGGGTGGGAGGCGGGAGGGAGGGTGTCTAGGAAGTGAGAGACCGAAGAAAACAACAGAGAAATCCAGGAAAGAGAAAGCAACATTGAAGTCATAACATTTTATTTATTTCAGATTTATGTGTTTTGATATTCATTTGTTGAAGGCAAGATTCCTTTTGAACCATCAATCATTTTTGCAAGATGTGACAAGTAGTTTTTCATCTAGACTCCCTTTTTCCATTTCCTTTTTCCTTGCCTTTTCAAAGACCAACAGATCATTTCACTAAGCTATCTATCACTAGCACTGCACACCAAAGCAGCAATTTTGGGTGCACAGGCACACATGCACGCTCTTCCTCAATGACACAGCTGGTCTGCTGGTTTCACCGACATCTGTCGCTCTATCCGATACCAATTTTGCACGCACTTTTTGAGGCTGTTAAACATGACCCTTGCTCTTTCTTGTGCATATGAGGCACGCACTTAACTCTTGAGTCCATGAGTTTCCAAAAGACAGACAGCGCAAAGATTGAGATCACAAGAGCTTTACTCGTGTCCTTGTCACCCACAGCAATGGAGCGATGGTTTTGGGAAGATACAAGTAAACTGCCAGGTAGGTTCTCTGCAGACCCCTGACACTTAAGTTTCTCAGCCAACTGCAGGAGTAGCCTGGAGGAGCTTTTAATAAAGGGAGGGAATAATCAGAAGAAGAGTTATTTGTTTGGAAATTGCCCAGTTAAAACTGGTCTAGTTTACATCCATTCAGCCTACAAAATGAACTAAGGGTATTGAGACAACGTATAGCTGTAGTGAGTATTGTGTTTAGAGAAAATGAGGAATATTCTAATTAAACTGAGAGTTTATAGAGTTGGTATCTGCCAGCAATTTAAACACCACCTCTATATAATGCTGCCTCAGAAGGCTCAAAATTTGACCTCTAAAATACAGTTTCTAGTAAGCTACAATAGTCTTCTTATGACAGAAGTGGATTATGAATTGAGAGGAAAGCTCAAACATACATATGCTTGCTCGTATATTTGCACAAGTGTGTGATGTTCCTTCAAAAAAAAAAAAGGGTATTTAAAGTAAAGCAGAGGGAAGGAGGGAGATCACCCTTCTGAGGAACTACTGAGCATATCAAGAAGGACCTACCTTAAAGGGACTGCAATGCCTGCAAAGAGAAAAGTCAAAGCTCCAGCTGGGTATGCTGCAGCTTCACATAGAGACAGCCCAGAGCCAGCATCAAACACCCAGACCTCAGAGACTTAGCTAGAAGGCAAATTCCTCAGTATCAGAAGAGTCAGTGCAGCTTTGTTGCTATTTAGAGCCATTAAACTGCCTAGAAGCAAACACCTTTTGAACAGACAGGGTGGCTGAGTAGAAGATTTTTTTAAACCAAGAAAAAAGCTGTATACTTTCTTTTCATTCCATCTTATCTACTCTGGGTTTTCTGGATTTAAGAAGTTACTTATTCTAGCTTTGACTCAGATAAAATCTGTTTTGAGTTCAAAAGCTTTTTGTCTTCTTCAGGGAGCTTATTATAGGATAAAGATCTACTGCACATCTACCTCAAAGGTCTGACTCAAAGCTTTATTCACAGTGCAAACGAGGAAAACAGGAACAAGTCCTCATCTGGAGAAGACCTTGTTTTGCCATGAACAGTTTCACCTTTAGCTTTTCCTAGAAATTAACTCTGCCATGCTGTGACCTTGCCAGAGCAAACTGCTGCATCAGCACGCATCAACATTCTTGGAGGACAAGACAGCTTGAAATAAACCTCACTTCAGTCTAGAAACTCATGGGAAACCTGCTGACCTTAAGACAGAGCAGTGCAGAAACCAGGGGAACTGTCCAATGCAATTTGGTCTCATCCCATGGCTTCCCTTCCCAGGAAATTATTATAGTTTCCAGTGGCTGTGTAGGGAAACAGGGCTCAAGCCCAACTAATTGACTGCCCTTGAAAAGAGTAGATACTGACTGTATGAGACAAGAAGTGGGAGCAGTCGGAACAGGAAGAGGCCTTCCCTGTGATTTGGATGATCTCAGGCAATTCACAGCATACTGGGCCTGACTAGGTTGATGGTTACTAACGAGATGTTGCTTCCTTCACAGAGCTTACTTACTCAAGTGACCTAATGTATAGGGACCCAGTATGGAGGATTTCAAGGAAACTTCTGTGACTTCCTGTGTTTAGCTAAAGGAAAAAAAAAAACAACCTAGTGTAAATGGTGTCCTAATGATATACTGTAACTGAGAAGAAACTGGAGGGATGAACTTCTGTGGGAAATACAGAGACAACTTAAAGGCAGAGGTAGAACACCATATATAGTACCAGAGTCATCTTACACAAGTTTATTGGAAACAGTGTGAAGTCCAGTACCTTTTCTTCAAATTAATCACAAAGAAAGGATGAGTTGGAAGCGGATTTTGACCTAAATAACTTTCCAATTCATGGCATGTGTCATGTGCCTTGATGATTAAGACTTTTTTCTCTTTCCTCTAAAGTACACGGAAGAGACTCCAATACAAGCGAGGATGACTCTGAATTGAGGCCTGTGCACTCAGGGATCACTCGCTTGAGAGGGAACAACCAAAGCCCAGACTTTTGTCTTGCAAGGGTCTGTAATTATCCAACCAAAAATTGAAGAGAGATTTCTTTTTCTTTAGAGACTGATGATAACATAAGTCATGCTACACTTTAGTCACCAGTTATATTAAAAGTCTTCATCCTCTCCTCCACAATAGACTTGTGCTTTCATTAAGATTTTCCACTTTTGTCCTATGTTGACAACAAAAAAAGCTTAAACTTACAGAGAAAGCAACATCTTGCCTTCTTAAAGACACAGGTTTCCATGAGCAATCAAGCAATTACTTCCAATCCCAGATCTCCATCCCTCTAGATTTCCCTGGCATCTTTTCTTCCAGAACTGTATGTTCTAAATTGTATTTGCTATAATTATGAGATTGTCACTGGAGCAAATCAGGATGCCCAGGTCTTTAAAATGCATTTAGCCAAGTGATAATTGACAAGCACTGGCTTGTAAATGTTTACTGCTGCTTCATGCGTTACTCCTCCCTTGTTAAACTGCTGTAAAAAGACTGCATATAATTTAAAACCTGATGGATGTATACATACTAGAGCAAAAGACATAAGAAATTGTTACATTACTGTTAAAATGACTGAGACTATGTGATTACAGAAAGCTCCATAAAATGCTGAAAAAGCCTTTGATTCAATAGAGTGGACTAACATCGTAAACAAGGTCCCAGCCTCATGTTGTTCAACTGGACACAAGTTCCTTTCCTCAATAAAAAGACATACAGGGAAGAATGAAATTTTCACTTTGTTCAAAACAGTAAACTCATTCCTATCTTTTCTGCACTACATATAAAGAAGTTATCAAATCTAAAATATCACCTTCTATTTTTAACTCAGGCTAATAAATATGCCATGAAACTTTAGTTTCATGAATTTAATAGTTTTGGGACCTCTCAGTATAAAATAAAATCTGGAAATTTCACAATAAAAAGGTAAGAAAATGTTATTTGTTTTAAAATAAGCTGGAACAAAGTTATTTATCAATACAATTCAGCTACATTCTCTTTATTTTATTCCATTATTCAAAAATTTGAAGCAGCACTATTACTTCTTTGCTAGACTGGATGGCAGCAATCAAAATGAATTTTCTGCCTCAACTCATCTTTTTATTCCAGACAGTTCTAATTAGGCTGTTCTCAGGAATGGAAATGAGTGAAGTATGCAAACTAAAAGATATTGTCCATCATATCAAAGCAAAAAATCCATACATGCCTGGTCTCAATATAGCCAGTATGCAGCAATCCCAAGCACATGGGGTTGTACCATTCCAGACAAACTGGAGTTCATCTTGTTTAGATAGAGGTTCGTAGACTGCACTAACAAGTTGCTTCAGTATCCAAGAACAGCCTTGTTCTGAAAATCCCATGAAAATACTCTGCTGGCATGAAGTAAGATTATACACATACTGAGCAGTTTCTCCTGACTAGTTTTTTTTCCAAAGCAGTAGCTTAGCACTCAATTCAGGCATACACTGACAGACAAACCAATGAATTTTCATGCTAGGCAAGATCAGGAAGCACACAAACTCGGTCAGCTGCATGTGGGAGCTATTGCAAGGGGATGGAATGTCATACTGTGCTTGGCTATTCCAGTCCATGCTTCACCTGTTATTTATGATCAGGCACCAACACAGCTAACCTTCATCACAGCTAATTTAGGTCTCAGAATTTAGGTCTCAAAATTTTGAATTATTATCACTGTCAGTGTACCTTTAAGATATACAGAGAAGAAAGTGGATCAACAAACAAGACCTGCTGCTCGATGGATGCATATCAATCCACTCAGATAATAGTCAGACCCAGTGACAAGTAATTATGAATTGCACTGACTATTAACACAAGAAACTCTGGTCTGAAAAGGACGATCTGATAGCTAGCATAGGAACAAACTCATCATCAATCATGCAGACCAGCAAATCAGACAACAAAAAAGTCATAAATCTTTAACATCTCCCAGCCTTTGGGAAGAAAACATCTTTTGGTGTTGAAAGGTAAGCTATACTTCATCAGCTTCATATTTTTCTAAGAAAAACAGAAATAAACCAGTTTGACAGAGACAAAACTGTTTTACCCTTAGGGATTGATTAGTTCTTGTATGTATTCAGCTGTCACTCTGTACAAGTATCCCTGATACAGATGTCCAAGTGCAGGTAACAAAATTCAGAAAGTATGTCTGGCAAGCAAATACCTGGGAGAGCAAGGGACAAGTTATGGTGCACAGATCTTTAAATACACACTTTGCTTGCGCAGCATTTGTGTAGCATCAGTACAAATCACAGGACCAGCATCACCCACTACTTCTTACAGCTTTCCCAGTGGCAGGAGCGCAACACATCTGTACTGTGCCAGCAGTCCTGGCAGTAAGTTTGTATTGTGGCATATATCAAGGAGGCAGTGCTTGTTCGGCAGGTTTCCTCCTCAAATTATGCTTATTGCTTAACATTCCCAGGTAACACTACTCATCCCTGGCACCTTTGACAATCAAGAGAGAATAACACCTCCATAGGGTGACTTACCTGACCTCTTTTACGTGCCCGTCTTAGAATGGTGAATCATCCCTCAGACTATGTATTCTCCCCTTTAACTCTAAGTAAGTGAGTTGTCTCAGATGAATTAGCCAATTAGTTCAGATTAACATGCCAAATCTGAACTCCTAAGTTACTTGAAGTAAGAATGGCCATATGTTTTAATTAAGATATTGCTTTGCATAAATGGGGAAAAAAAGGTAACATTGTAATCAGCATCTACAGCTTATTACCATATACCCATAAATTTTTTATCACTGGAAATGTAAAGCAAACAGCTTGTATCAAGGAAAGAGGCAAAAATGCATATTCAGACATTTGATTCAAAATATTGATACCCCTAATAGTAACATTATAAAGAAAAGCAATTTTGAAAATTTATCATAAGTACAAAGTATTTAGAAATAGCTGAATATGCTGAGGAAAAGTAGAAACACAAGAAACATTATTATTTACACTCACATAGTCTTCCAGCAAGATATTTTTGAACGGTGCTGTAAATGCAAAACAATTTTCAGAAGACCAATTAGTGACTACGAGCTCCTTTCAGTTAGTGACATACATTTTGAGGACATTACATGGGCTCGTACAAGACATGAGACAACCCTAAAGAATCATAGCTCAATTAGTAAGAATTAGAAAAATTGTGCTGTTATCTTCATGTCTGAAAGAAAAAGGCTTTGGGCTCACAGCTATGGAGGCATTAACACATCAGATTAAAACTGAACAAGAATAATAGGAATAGACGGTGGTGTTACAAAACAAATGCTTGGCTGTTTTAAATGGAAGTGGAAAAGGGGTAGAAAAAGACCACTCCCAAAAGAATTATTAATTACCTTTTAATTTTAAAATGGGATAGTTTCAGTGTTTGTGATAAATCAAAAGAGCTGAAAACTTTTTTAAACAGAATGTGCAGAACTAATATTTTCAAGGTCTTTCAACACTTTTGTAAATCTGAACACTTTAAATGCTCTCAACCACACTCGAAGCATGAACAAAGAAACTGTTTCCATGTCCTTTGCATTGTTTTACTCCTTCAGTTACCCTGAGATTTCTTATAATACAATTTGCTATCCTGATACTCATGAGGGTAGAAAGAGACACATTATTGTGAAATTTTGAAGAAAAACACAGAATAAATTACAGTATGTAGTGGAGCTGGTCACTAAAATGCAGGTAAAAGTAGGCAGTCAGGCAGATCTGAGATTTCGAAGATCAACAAATGGAAAGCAGTGTCTAATCTGCAAAGGGAATATCCAAAAGCCTATGCCACATCAGGAGGAGTGACTCAAAGCCAAATGGAGTAAACACCTTGCTTCTAGATAAAAAGCTATTGGGGATTACTTTAATAGAGAACACTTAAGTAATCATGTTTGATGGGTGAGACTGCATCATTTATCAAAAATCTATGCTAAAATTTAATTTTCCATGTGAGTCAAAGACAGCAGTGGCAGCACTGCTTGTTGTTGCTGATCTGTGGCTGCTGATGCCTTCTGAAGTGGAAATGATGGATGCCACATGTTCTAGCTGTGATTAAATTTGCTTTGACAAAGCAGCATGGAAATCTGATTTTCAATAGACTCTTGCATTTCACCCAGTGCTGAGTAAACAGATACACAACATAATGCTATATGGTTGTCAAGCTGATGGCTAATTCATTCTGCCAGTCCAATCAATCTATCCATTAAAATATTACCTGTCAATATCAAGTAGGTTCAGCTTGGAAATTGCATGGAAACGGGAAGCTGTTTAGAAGTAAACAATGCCAAAGCCAAATGTGTCAAAGTTATTTCTCCAGGCCCTCCCAACAGATTCAGTCAGTCCCAGTAAGAGGTCAGCAGAAGATTCTCGCTTCAAGCATGCTTGATGTTTCTCAAACCTCTCACCCGCCAATTACGCCACCGAATGAAGGTACAATGTACCAAAACCCTCTCTTCCTCTGTTCCTGCTTGAAGAGAAGGAAGCAGAAAACCACATTAAGAATACAGCTTATCTAAATGCTATCACCCCAATACTTGAAAAAACTGCACCTACACTGCCTTCAAAAAGAGACAACCCTCTTACCTTGACTGACAGGGAATAAGAGTTGGCGAAACACGGGGACAAGATATTTTTGACTGCACTGACCTCAGGCACCCTTGCATAACCTTTTAGATTTACCCCCCATTTGGAGGAAATTAGGATGTTACCCACTAATCTTTATCGGCAGCAGTTCTGTGGACATTTCTGCCCTCTCCGCAGTGCCTGAGCTCCTCTGCCAGCTGTCATAACCACACATGCATGATGCTCCCAATATAATCTGCGCTTTCAGGATTCAGCTCCTCACCACACAGCAAATCAACATGGCAAGATGTATGAGTATATACTGAGTTTATCCTCTAAAAAAAACCCTCTAAAACATCAATGATTTTTTGGTGCTTTTTTTTTTTTCTTCAACAAAAGGGTGTCTGAAATCATAGTATGGTTGCTAAATTTTAAAACAACCCCTAGCTCATTGACAGTGTCACACAAAGCAATAATTAGAGAGGGTTATTTTAAGCTTAACTGAATCACGATGAAGAGAAAAAAAAAAGTGCCAATAAGCACTAGCAACCTATTCCTATTCTTCCCAGTGCTCTGCTACTTGGACCTTCAGAACTTGAAAAAAACAAGCTGATCTAATCCAATCTCCTTTCCAAGGAATAGAAGAAAGGAGAAGATTTAATTCAAATTGTACCAGGAGAAAGCTGAAAGCCCTTGGTTCAAGGTCACATAATAGGACAGGAGTTGCATTCAGCGCTCAATTTTGTCAGAAAACCATAATGGAATAATGCTTTTCATTTATAGAAAATTAAAATATATTCCAAGCTCTTATAAGTTTACACAGGGACTTATGCTTTCAATGTAAGACACCATGAGACTATTGCCCTTCTTGCCAACACTACCCTCCAATCCCAAAATGTAACTAGATCAAGACAGTCTAATACACCTAGAACTGCTGCGTTCATCACGAATAGAAAGGTCAAGGCACCAAAGAGCTCTGAAAAATGACACCAACTAAACAGGACATTAGTTAGTATTTCAAATTACATCAAGATCACAAATTTGCCAGTCTGCTTATACAGTACCATTCAGATACAGAACAAAATGACTAATTTTTGAACCTGAGTAGTATCTTGGGCCTATTAGGAAACCAGTTCAAGCTTGCAATGAATGTGGTAGCTTCAGCGTGTTTGTAAGCAGTACATCCATATTTGCATAATTTTGAAATACCTGCTTTCCTGTTTGCTTGTGGTTTGCTGGTGTCATGTTACTTGGGTGCTGAAACATGAAATTCCATGCCAACTACATCCAAAGTCCACCTACTCAACAAGTCTCTAAACAGGACAGTGCAAGAGAAAAAACTGTACATACTAATACAAACCTTATAGAAAAGTTTTAAAAGATTCTCTAAACTAAGTTTAATCATGACATAAAAAATTAGTTTTGGTGCAAAGTGTGCTGGTTCAAAATGATGAACAGATGAGCCTGAGATTTAAGCCCAAATCCAAACCAGAGAGATTGCCGTAAATACCCTCATTTGTGAAAATATGGATTGTAAGTTATAACAATTTACTTTAGATTTGCTGATTATGTTTTGTGAGTTGCTGAAAAAACAGCTGTATTTATAGAACTAATGTCAAACTTCTCTAAAGCTGCTGAAGGCACTTCCACATCAAGGAAGGCATTATAGGATGCAGATGCTTAAGGCAGCTCTGACTCAAGCTAATGCACTCAAAGCACTTATGCTGGTTAGACACAGTAATTTGGGTCTAAAAGAATGTGGTTTTGTAAATGTGTGGGGCATGGTGAAATGAAGCTGCTGGGCTCTGTATCTTTGTAATTTCAGTGTTCTTAATTCTGCAGCAGCCCTGGCTGAAGACCTGCTCAGTTTCATCAGAAGACATTTTATTTTCACTTCGGTAAGGACATGTCAGACGCCCCATAACCATTTCATGTACTCATATTCTAGCAGTTTGCTCTCTGGAATATTACTCTGTTTTCACACAGAAACTGGTTAAATAGACCTTTTTCTCTGGATGAAGTTGTGGGGAGTTGAAAGTACAGTCAGTAGCTCTTCCTATTATTATTTGCAACTGGAAGTTATTTCTTCCTCTCCTGACTCTGGGCATCCTGCTGCATATGGCTTCGATGAACGTGGCATCTTTTCCATCCCCTTTGAAGAATGAGGTGGATAAGCATGGCTCATTCATATTGTAAATTTTCTACACATTTTGATGAGGAAACTTGCTTTGTTTTCAGCTACTTGTACTGAAATCCATCTTTATTCAAAGTAAGTAATTTACCACATCCAAAGTAGGCAAACGCAGCTACAAATAGCTGTAAGAAACAAAAGTGAGGAACTAAAGAAAAAAGGATTTAGCCTACCTACATCAAGATCAAATCTGAAAGCTTTCTTTCCCTTCAAGGTGACTTCAACACACACTATGAGATTTTCTGCATGCCCTCTCCTAAGAGACAGTCCTAACTCAGAGAGCCCACTCTGAGCAGCATGCCTTCACTTTCACAGGCAATGTCCTCTTTGCACTCCCCTGGGGGTTCAGACAGAATTACGTCCCTTGAAATGTATTTACGACTCCTTCTCCTGTCTCCATAATTTCATTACTTCTCATTTATTCACGAGACATTCTTGCCACTCCTCTCCTTGCCTCCTCAGATATGTAGAAGCTCCATGTTAGATAAGGCATCATCTCTTGAGTAGATAAAATCAACAGCTTCCTATTTCAGTCAGAGTTGAACTCTTCCTGTCTCTCTCACATAAATCAAGGTACATTTCAATCTGAAGAATATCCATCCCCTGAAGTTTATCCATCCCTGAATTTTGTACCTATGTACCTTCATCACTTGTCTGGAGCAAAGGAACAAATACGCAACTGGAAGAAATGTGACAAGGTCCGTGGGCTCCCTCAATAAGGCAAGGAACACCAGCCATTAACTGCTCCAGGATGGCAGCTGGCTGAGGGTGCTGACTGTCTTCCATCTGCCCAACAGGATAAAGGAAAGGACTCCTGGTAATGCCAAGTTATTTGGCTCTAAGACAGTCTTGCAGGCCTCATGATAGACAGGATAACAGAAATGCAATTAAGAAATAATGTCTTGAGCACAAAACTGAGAACTCTTGTTTTTTCCAGAATTTTCTTCTTCCTTCCTGGAATCACAAAGTCTTGCCACTTAGAAGAAAGAACTCAAAATCCCTATCCATCTACCCTAGCTGCTGATAAGGGACAACTCAGAAGAAGTACTATGCCAGCAGCTCATTCCTATCTGTGTTCTTGGTGTCATTTCCTGCCCTTTGTTATACCAGAGGGCAGTGAAAACTGAGCAGTCTGAGCTATGGTTACATTAAGTATTTGAGGTGGATGATATCTTAGTGGCTGATACACCAAGCAATTAAGTAGAAATATCACACAAGGTACCTGGAAAGTTTCCACAAAGAAGAAAACAGAAGGGGAAGTTGCCTGGTATATTCCTCCTCAGTGTCACATGGAAGAGATACAACATGTTCAAAGGTCTAAAATCAGAAGTCCTGGAGCATTTGAATGTGTTGTATAATTTTAATGGGACATGAGACTGAAACTTTTCATTATGAGACATGTTACAAGTTTCTAAGTAAAAAGAAATGGCATGACAGAACGTGGTACAGGCAAGAAGCTCTAGCTGGCATCAGAGCCACGGTTTGAGTAGTGCATAATTCTGTGTCACTGCTAAAATATTAGACTGGCTCCACCTTGGTTTGACCTGAAGTTGTGTCAAGGGAGGTTTAGGTTGGATATTAGAAAAAGGTTCTTCACCCAGAGGGGAGTTGGGTGCTGTGACAGGATCCCCAGAGAAATGGTCACAGCACCAAGCCTGACAGAGTTCAAGAAGTGTTTGGATGATACTCTCAGGCACATGGTGTGACTCTTGGGGATGGCAGGGCCAGAAGCTGGACTCAGTGATCCTTGTGGGTGCCTTCCAACTCAGCATATTCTGTGATTTTACGAAAAAGGTCTGTGATTTTGGCCCAATAAACTAGAAGAGACATCTTCACCAGCACTTATGCAATGATACACACTAATGAAAAAGCTTCACTCTCAAGTGCTTCAAAAATTATTCTTAAACTCTTGTGTCATCAATTTTAACAATTTCAAGAACACTTCTGTAATTAACTGCCCCATCTGCCTACCTTCCTGTGAAAATTTTCGATTTCCAATTATTGAAAATAATTCTTGAAGAACAAAACACACTGGTAGAGTATAGAAAAAAATCAAACAAGTTCTGGGTAAATATACAGCAAATAGGAAAGCATTAATTTGAGTGTCAAAATAGGCTCTGGACAGAAAAAAAATGAGGCCCACAGAACAACCGTTAATCATGTCTTAACCAGATTAGCATTAAAACTAAGAGATAAATTAACTAGAAAACATGAAGTAGTAGCATTTCTCCCAACACCAACACAAACAGAACTAGCAAATTTATCTTTGGCAAAACAGAAACACCTCTTGTAATTAAAGAAAAAACAAGGTAATATTTAATGAAAGCAGAACAAAACACTATCACCAGTAGCAGATGGGAGGTACAGAAAGCAGAGAACCAAGATGTAAAAAAACTATGGCTAAAAAAAAATTTATGAAAACAAAAAATCCAAATAAGTCAACCCCAAACATCTACCTTAAAGAAACTCTGTAGGACCAGAATCACTAGAAGTAAACCTATAAGACACAGAAACCAAGAGTATCTCCTCATTTTTCAGTAGGAAAAAAAAGGTATTTTAAAAATAGTTATTTAAATGTAGCTAAGCAGAGCCATCCTACACTCCCCTGGTTGGCTGAAGTTTTGCCACACTGAGGTGTTTCACAGTTGGTTTGAACCTCTGGTGTCTCACACACAACAGTTCTGGGCCTCCTCCAGCCAGGAATACCCCTGGCAGCACCCTGCTACTGAAATCCTGCTGTTTATACCCCATGCACTAAAATTCTAGTAAGGTACCAAATTTTTCACACTTTCACTGTAATGGAAACATGGAAAAGTTGCATCCAGTGGCTGTAAAGGCAACAAGCACCAGAAGACAAAAAAGGGCATTTTTCTAACACAGGACATCAGCTACAGCCATGGTACTTAGGGTCATGACAATCTACTAGGAGAGCAACATAAAAAGTCGTACTTAAGACTCCAGAGTGAATGAGCATGATGTTCATTAGCACTGACATGCAGTCAGCCACTGAATATTGCTTTTGGTTTTATTTTTTAATTTTTTTTTAATTTTAAGGCACTAATTTTCACTTTAATATTTTCATAGCTAAGGATTCTCCAATACCAATGAATGAGCATTAGCATGTAGACTACACCTCAGAACTTTTGGTATGTTCATTTTTTTCATTGCAAATTATGTGTGATTTGTCACCAATTCATATTGTACTGCTGCTAATTGATTAGTTAACATTTTAAAAATCCAACAACACCAAAGTAGCTTGGGAGTTGAAATTCAGAATGTAGATGGACTGGGAAACGGGCCATTTAATGTTTCTGTCTTGAAAAATAACCAGTATAATTTTCAAGCAAGTATTTTTAGACTTTGTTACACTCTTCAACACAGAAATATTGCTATGGCTAGATGATGCTATTCTTGCATCCTTGTGTACCATTAAGGCATTGAGCAGTGCAACAAATTTTTTGTTATCTTGTTTCTAGAGAGTATGATGTGTTTCTCTTGGACAATAAAAGACTTACTGCATTGTGTACTACACTTGTTTTGTTTCCAGTTTTGATTCTACAAGCAACCTACCTGCTCAGCTGGGCAGGCTATATACAATTTACCAGCACTAGTGACTTCCCATATCAAAAATAATCTGTAAATTTAAATTGCCTTTGTCATTATGCAATGGTAAAAAAATGTTCTAAAATCATCTATCCATCCATAAAGCAGTTTTCCGGCCAAAGAAAGTCAGACATTTGAAGAAATGCAAATAATTGAATCCAGAAAACATACTGGTTCACTCTTCCACAAAGATTAATTTGATTTGAGATTACGGACTCCTTGAAAAAAAAACCCAAACCACAAATCAAAATAATTTATCGATTAGCAACAGACTGTGACGAAGGATGAGCCAACGTTAATGCATTACCAGTGATAAGGAAACCTAGGAAATACTTTATGCCATTCACTAAGATAACAAAATAAAATAACTTTTATATCAATTTTTTCTTTGACTGATAGCATTTTGATGGGTGGCATTGATTAATATATTGGTTGTAGCTCCAAGTTTTCGTCTGACCACCCAAAATCAACAGGAATTTTATTGTTATTCAACTGCTGCCAGGCAAAAACATGGGTAAATATAAATCACAATGTTATCAAAAGCCCACAGCAGTCAGAGACTGACTATAAAAAAATTAAAAAGCAGTTCTGTCCAAGAAGAGTTTATCAGTGATAAATAAGCAATATGCCACTGAGTCTTGCTACATAAATCAGGAAGGAACTGGCTGAGACAATGTTAGTCTGACTAATACTTTAGTTAACAGTCCACATCAGAGACCTCACTTCACCCCCAGTGTTCATAACCAAATATTTAGTCCTTCTACTCTGAAAGCCCCTGTCAAGGTCAGGCTAGCTCCTCTGGTCACTGACAGTGCCAGAGGCAAAGGAATGAGGGAATTGTCACATACATATTATTATCAGTCACTGTGTCATCTGTCTGTGGTACACATCATTATCTTCCATATTTTAAAAAAATTATATATATATATATATACACACCACCAACTGATACACATAAGCACACATGCAGACATAAGATAGAGATGGATAACATTTGGCTGTTAGCGTATCATCAAGTATTTTGCATACAGTTTCAAGTTACAGTGAATTAATAGTACAACTTTTATCAGCAGAAAAAATTAATTATTTCATTGTCAAATATTAGCTCTTTCCTCTTTCACTGCATGCATGAAATTCATGCATGAAATACTTTCTGAGGGCACAAGCAAGACTTACAGTCATAGCAAGAGTATGTTAATTCCATCAGATGGAATAATCTTTTATAAATGTGCATCTAAAAAAATGCCCACATCATTTGCACCATACTTTCTTTTCCAGATATTTGTTTACTCGGGACACTCAAACTTGAATTCCAGGTAATGAAACACTTGGATTTAAAGTTCTTTAATTATATTTGATCAAAGTCTCTGATTTTGAATATAAGTGAACACACTTAAGTTTGTCTCAATTTTTAAGTGACTTAATCAAATTAAGGCCATTGCAATTCCGAAGCAGAAAGGTTAAACAAGGATTTGATCTAATTTAGCTAACTCAAATTTGACCATTTAGTGAATTCGAAGAGATGGAACCTAATTTAATTAATCTACTTTAAAAATCAATTTGGATTAGTTTTCCTGAATGACCCTGTGTAGACAAACCCCCATTCTCTCAACATGGATAAAAGTTTTACTGTTCTAGCCTGCATATATTGATAGAGGGTGATTAGTTTTTTGGTAACAAATTGCTGAATCAGCTAAAAAAATATCCCAGTCCACAGCAAAATTATTTACCTCTCCAGGTTCAGCCTGGAGAAGAGGAGGCTCTGGGAAGATCTTCCAGCAGCCTTCTAGTATCGAAGTGGGTCTAAAGGAAAGAAGGGCCTGTAGTGATAGGCCAAGCTGTAATGGATTCAGACTGAAAGAGGGCAGGTCTATAATAGGTATTAGGAGGAAATCTTCACTGAGGGTGGTGAGGCACTGGAACAGGTTGCCCGGAGAAGCTGCAGATGCCCCATCCTTGGAAGTGTTCAAGACCGAGTTGAATCAGACTTCGAGCAACATGGTCTACTGGAAAGTGACCCTGCCCATGATGGAGAGGTTGGAACTAGGTGATCTTCAAGTAAAGGTCCCTTCCAACCCAAACCGTTCTACAAGTCTATGATTCTGGTGACGTACTGATGACTGTTATTGAAACAGAAATGGAGCAACACCAACCGGTCGATATCAGCCAGGCATACTCCTTGTACACTGAAATCCAGGTCAGCGCCAGCAACAGCTTTCAAGAGAGTCACACAAAGAGCTCAGGTGGGGTAATGGCAAATGTGGTTGTGTCCTGTCATCTTCAGGTGTCCTGGATATTCCACGATCTGCACCACCGCCTACATGACCTATACTCAACAAAAGTAAATGAGATAGCAGGAAAGACGGGCAAGAAAGACACGAAGAAATGTACCCTGTTGTAGCTTGGCATCTTTCTTGTGGTGTACATTGAGTTTTCAGTGAATGCCAGACTCAGTTTGCATCCACACTTGCTACTGGAGTATGAAGACCTGAAACTCTCCTACATTTTTCACAATACCCTCTACTGACTGGAACAGTTATCCATTGGCTGTTGCAACCCACTAAATTATTAGTTAAGAGTAGGTAAGCCATTTCTGTAAAACATTAGACTTTAAGATTACTCTACAGCAGGTTCTTCCTGGTTTTCTAATAATTTCTCCCAAAAATATTCAGATGTAAATATTCCCGGTTGTTTTAACAGGAGGCAAGCATTGACTAATTTGGTGCCTATAGACCAGTTTGCCAAATACCATCACATTTGGCGCTCCAATTTTTCTTGCTCTCTGCTCTGCTTGGGGATCCAAACATAAGTTTAAGAAAATGCAGATGAATGTAAACATCACCCAAATTTCTTTCCTCCTCTTTAAATTTAGCAGATATAAATATATAACAAATAAGTAAATATTTAACATCTAATAAGCACTCGGCCATTATAATGAGTCCTTGTTTACTTTTTGCCTTGTGGTCTTTATGCCTTGCAACATCTTTACTCTCTGCCATGCTTTGCCTGTTGCATATGAGGAGGGGAAGGCATTTTTCTACTCTGCTACTATTGATTGAAACATATATCATAGATTTAATGCCAATAGCAATGGCAGGGACAACAAAGCCCCAGAGAAGCACCAACATCAAATGCTGCTGGAAGAGAGTTGAAAAGATTGAAGGGAAAGGGCTATAGTCTCTGTCACACCTACTCCCATTGGGTACAGCCTGAAAAAAACAAGGCTGTATTTAAGTTAGATGCAGCTTTTTTGTGACATCTAAACAGTAAAAATCAATTTTTGTCTGCATTCACTTACATACTAACACTCCAAATCAAATATATACCTCATAATTATTAGATTCCCTGCCTTTCAGGTTTTATTGTTTCCTTACATATTTTTAGTACATTAATCAAATAACAGAATCAACAGGAAAAGTGATTTTCTTCATAAAGGAGATAATACATCATTTAGTGAATCAGATCACATTTGTCTTTCTGAAATTTATATTCAGACCTTTAGTTTTCAAAGAGTAATTCAGATTAAAAAAAATTATACCAAAACCAACATGTTTTAATGTATCCTCAAAAGATCCAGAGTTTAATTCAGGGTCCATACTCTTGTATAACCACCTATAGCTTCAGTAATCCAGTATTTTACAATATTCACATGACAGGACACAAAGCAGAGGTTTAAAACATGATTTGGAAGTGTGACATGAATATGAGTGTTTTTCCCTTGCATTTAATACCTGTGCCATTTTAGGAGTTCACACCATCTCTTGACAATGAGCATTTTCATATATGTGAAGACATACTTCTAAACAAATTATATTGGGCAGAGGACCATACAAGTTGACTGAGGAAAGCAGATATCTGAGTGACAGTCAAACAGTTAGTCTCCCACTACCAGTTTAAGCTCCAGTAATAACAGTCAGCAGTTCTCTACAACCTTCTCATATATCAGAAAATCACCACCCTGTGTGATTCTTACTTTCCTAAAACAACTGTATAACCTTTTTCACAGCAGGTATCTGACTGTCTGCATGTACTCCCATACAAACTACATCTAAGAAGAGCTGTTTGATCTAAACACAAACATAATTGTGAACCACAAACTCTTTTATTGATGCTACTGAAACAAAAATATAAATGGAAGAGATAAGGATGGCCAAATGGCTATTTCATTAACTGGATTCTTTCAGACCTCTTCAGAGTATCATAATGACAGTCACCAATAGTGGCATTCAAGGACAGTAAATGATTCATAGCTGACTACACTAAACTAATTAAAAGCATCTTGCATAGTGCAAGATGAAAATATTGTCATCTGCTCAAAGTAGGACATAGGTGAAAATCATGCTGCAGAAATATTTACAAGTAAGTTTCTTACCTTAGAACTGAATACACACCAAGCAAAAGTCAGTGTTCCCAGTGCTCACATGGATGACAGATTTCTTATTCAGAATAATCAGATTGAAGGGAAATATGATTAAATTAAATCAAGACTTTTATATTCAGTATTACTATCTACACTCCCACACAGTACTTTTCCTCAGTAAATAAAAAAACACTTGATTATAATTACAAAAAGCTAACAATTAATCTATTTCAGGATATAATTTACCATGTGTTTTTACAATTTTCTATCCTAAAAAGATATGCTGACTTTTAATGAAACTAGTGAAAATAAATGTAGACTATTATCATCACTTTACAGAAACATGTCAGGAAAGGCAATGAAGAAGCTGATGTTAGAGCATTTTTTATTTCATTCTATACACTTAAGGTCTAATTTAAGGATTCTCTTTTCTTTGACACAGCAAGTTGCCACTATCTCTCTTTTGAAAGTTGCAATGCTCCCCAGGTACTGTTTGATGCAATCACCAGGAGTCATGGCCAAAGGCAACAGGCAGAGTTTACATACTGTGTGTCCTGGCGAAACAAGGAGTTAAGCAATATGAACAGTAAACTTCTTTTCCTAGAAGCAGTGTACAACCAATTAAGATAGTGTAGTGGGTTTCTGTGGCTAGGTTTTGGTAGCAGGGGGGCTACAGGGGTGGTTTGTTTTAGAAGCTGCTAGCAGCTTCCCCTGTCTGGTAGAGCCAATGCCAGCCAGCTCCAGGACGGGCTTCCTGCCGCTGGCCAAGGCTGAGCCAATTAGGAATGACAGTAACACCTCCATGACAACATCTTTAGGAATGAAAAGTTATTGTGCAGATGAAAATTCCAGCCAGGGAAGAGTGGAGTGAGAACATGCGAACTACAATGTAGACACCAAGGTCAGTGCAGAAGGAGGGGAAGGAGACTCTCCAGACACTGGAGCTGAGGTTCCCCTGCAGTCCGTGGTGCAGACCATGGTGGGGCAGCTGTGCCCCTGCAGCACATGGAGGACCATCAGGGTGCAGAGACCCACCTGTAGCCTGTGGTGGAGCCCACAACGGAGAGGGGGATGCCCAAAGGAGGCTGTGACCCTGTGGAAGGCCCAAGATGGAGCACATCCTGCTGGGGACCTGCAGCCCATGGAAAGAGGAGCCCACACTGGAGCAGGTTTTTCTGGGATAGGACTTGTGGCCCCTGTGGGGATCCACACTGGTACAGCTCTTCCGTGAAGGACTGCACCCCATGGAGAGGGGACCCACAAGACAGTAGTTTCATGAAGAACTGTTGCCCGTTGAGATGGACTCATGCCAGAAAGATCAGTGAAGGACTGTCTCTCGTGGGAAGAACCCCACAGGAGCAGGGGACAGACTCCTCTCCCTGAGCAGTTGCAAAAAACCACAACTGACCGTAACTCCCATTCCCTGTCTCCCTGCACCACTGGGGAGAAGGAGGTAGAACTTGGAAGGAAGGAGGGGTGGGGGAAGGTGTTTTTAAGAAGGTGCTTTTTTTCTGATCCTGTTAGTAATAAATTTAAGTAATATCACCACTTAGAGTCTATTTTGCCTGTGGTAGTGATCAGTAAGTGACCTCTCCCAGCTTTAGGGGGTACCTGGTATCTTGCCAGGGTCAACCTACTACAGATAGAAAAAGGTGTGTGCAATGCTAGAGTAGTACCTTCTGTGCTGTCTAAATTCCTTGGGAATGCTTATGAGACAAAGCAACACTTGTTCCTGATCAGGGATAATCTTCAAAGTGCACGGAAGAGGCCTGCTAAGAACACTCTGTTATTGCGAGAGACTAACTAATAGGTGGTGAAAAGAGTCCACATCCCTCAAAGCACCAGAGTTCCTAAACCTAACAAGATTTGTGCAACATGTTATCATTCTTTTTGCTACAGAACTTGCCTGGGGTTTCCAGCTCACATTGAAAACAGATCTCCCCAAACAACTTTGAAAAAATCAGAAGAACCTAAAATTCCACAGCAAACTATCTAGTTTGTTGTTCCCTTTTCCCAAGAACTTTTGGGCAATGCAGAACACAATTTCTGTCCACTTAGAACAACATATTTACCAAGAAGTTGGTCATACTTGACAAATGAACAAAATCTAATCATGTATCCAATTAGCATGCCATAACACGTTACCATGGAATAAAAAATCGGTGCTTCTTGTCACCTTCTCAAAAATAAAAGCTACAGCAGGCAATATGTAAAATTAAAAAATAGGCAGTGAAGAAACAGAGGTATTTAAGGTGCCTCAGAAGGTATAGGAACGTAAGATAGAAAGGACAGAAGTAAGCAAAGTACATAAGGTACATAATAAACCAGTGCAGAGACAACACACTGACTGATTTCTGTTTATAATCTAGAAGAGCAAGGGAATAAAGAATAAAACATATACATACAGAAAAGATATGGACATATGTGCATCCATTACCCATGAAATGAGATTACATACACAAAATGATGGGAATACACAATTACAACAGATAAGATTAAAAAAAATAACAAACCCCTGCAGTGCTCCACAAAATAACCCATGACAGATGCTCACTGTGCAGCACCACCAGATGTGGGATATTGGAAAGATGATGTTACTGGTTTGTTCTAACACAGCTGTTCCTGATTTTCTGGAAAAATCTGACCTGTTCAGGGAGCATTCCAAAGCTGAAAAAGATTTTTAAATGAACATAGGAAAGAGTAATACTACGCTGAAGCACACAAATACAACGCTTTTTTAGGCAACAGGAAGAAGATCTACACATAAGAATTCTATAGTTATCACAATAATCAACTCCAAAGTTATAGGAAAAAGGACATTTGCTCATAGGAATGCTAGGGATGTTTGGGGATAACACGAGAAAGGCTTTTAAGCTAGCTATTTACAATTGAAAATCTGTTAATTAACAGAAAGCCTGAAGGGACAACAAAGATTGATGGCAGTCCACTAAGGGCTGAAAGGCACCACTTCCCTCTCAAGGAAGGCTTTTTAGAGGTGTCATCAGAAACGACAACTGCTCAAAATTCACCACCACCACCATCACCTCCCCCATTTTCTCCAATGCCTCTATCAATCAGGCCAGTATTATTACTCCAGAAATCCTGTCTGCTTCCAGTCCAACTAGATGGCAGAGCACAGAACTAAAGAACCCAGAACACAATGGGAGGCTGTTGTGTGAAGAAGCGACCAAGTCAGCCTTTAAAATCCCCCTTCAGTCATGAATCCCTGCCACGCCAGGCAGCTTATTTACAGAAGGCACATGCCATGGAGTTGAGGGGGAAAATGTGATGGTAGTGAGACAAGATTTCAGTTTCATTATTTCCCCTCCAGAAGTTCACTGAAAAGGAAATGCAGCTGGTGCTCCTACCCAAAGCCCCCACAGGTCAGTGAAGATGTATGTTCTTCCCCTGCAGCACTGGGTGACTCTGCTGTTTGGTCATGAAAACACCAACCAGCACTCATTGGGATCCTGCAGGTGACCCAAAGGAGCCTGGGGACAAAAATGACACGGACACCATGGTTGCGTGAAATTGCAACCTTTAACAGCAGTTGTTCTTCCGGCACAGAAAGACAGCCCTGGGAGAAGAGAGACCTTCCATCTGTCTGCATGTGTGTGTGAGAGTTAAAACACACCATAGCAAACACTTCAGCTGTCACTCAGCTGTATAGCCCTCCATCCCCTTCTCTGTAAATTCAGTGGCTGGCATATCCACCAGGGGTAGCCAACATGTCATTTAACAGGTGAGAGGTGCAGTTTCTCAGTCAAGCCAGTATAGACAAATCTCATGTTTTATTTGGGAACCCAACAGATATTACCTTCTATTGCTGAATTACAGCTTTGGTCTCTAAAATTTACAGCATGGACTGTAAAGTTCCCCTATTTCACTTCTACCCTATAATACCCTCTACATATACCCCAGACTACATTTCCAGCAGTAGTGAAATTGTCTACTTGCAGCTTTGTCACACTTATGCCACAGCTCTCCAGCTCTGCAACATTTAGACAAAGGAAAGGGCCACTGCACTATCAGTCCCTCACATTTACATTTGTTCCCCCCTTTGTTTTAATGTACAATGTAATATTACCTTTCTCTTTATTTTTTAATTTATTTTCTGGTGTATGGCAACCAACCCCAGATTGTGCTGCCCTTTGAAACAGCCCTCCTCTTGACTTAGCATCGGCCACTGAAGATGCAGCAGGCATGAAAGGTCACATCAGCAGAATTCCTTATCTTTAATCAGACACCCATTTCCCCTCTGCTTTAATCACTTTCCATCTCATTTTAGATCTCAGTAGACCTTTCTCCTCCTCCTTCATTCTTGTTTTCCTTCCTTCTGTTTGCTTATGTGATAAAAAGCTCCTCTCCACACACACAGCTACTACCATATATTTCTGTACCTATGTTATTTAGGCCTGCACAGGGTTTTCTGAGAATAAAATCCATGGAAAATAAAATAAATAAAATAAAAATCTAACACATTCTCAACCTCTTATACTACATTATTGAGGACAAGGAAAGGAAGCTTAGATTAATTTCTAATAATGAACAGAAAAGAAGCAGGAGACGAAAAGGCTCCGGCCAATAATCTTTGATGGGTTGGTGCACTGTAAAGATCTGTTCACATGTCTTTTACAACTGAGTGAACCTAACTGCTCTGCTCTTTTGAACTCCAGCCTGCCACACACAGCAAAAGAAATGGAAGAGCAGTCTTACTGAGTCAAACCAAAGGGTCTTTTACCTCAGGATCTTCAGCAAAAGGACAAAGTGATCACACAGAGACACATTCTAGGAACATGCTTCCAGCCATATGCCGGCCGGCACTGTCCTGAATCACGGGCATACTACCTGTGTGCTTTGACAGAGATTCTTCTGTGTTTTGTGACACATTTTTATTCCATTTCACTCAATTTCACTTTGTTTTCTGGACCCATGTAAACATCTGTTCCATGCAATATCCTCAATCACACAATACACAAAGCATCTCCCTTTGTTCTGAACCTGCTATCTGTTGGCTTCGTTTGCTGCCTCTGAGATCTGGTGGGAGACAAACACCCTGAATGAGAACCACTCTCTGTTCACCTTTTCTGTTTGTGCCTATTATTTCCACTGCTCAATCCTCTCATTCCAAGGATGATAAATCCTGGTTTATTTAATCATTTACTTGTGCAGGATTGCTTTCATACCTTTTTTCTTTATTACTCTGCATTGTACTTGCTGCAGTTCTGTGCACTCCTTTTCAAGACAGAGGCAGGGACAGAGCCATACAAGTTTCAGGTTTCTGCAGCACTGCCTGCTTTGTTTTTTGTTCTCAACATAATCATCCCCATTATTCTGTTTCTTGGACTACCACTGAGCACAGAGGTAATGCTTTTATGGAATTACATGTTATAATTCCACGATGTTTTTCCTGAATGGAAATAGAATGTTCAAGAGCTCACTGCCACACATATAAAGATAGGATAATTCTTCCTCTTCAGTGCACTCCTTCATCCATCACCCAGTCACTCAATGCTTTTAATCATATACTTCAAATTAGCATTAAGTTGAATAAACGTCCTTCTTACATGTTAGTGTCACTTAGTGTGTTTGCATAACTTTGATTATATTAAGCAGAAAACAAGCTTTCAAGACGAATAATAAATACCTGATAGCACAAGTAGCTCCAGTGTAAGTTTACTCAGTTAATTTATTACCCCCACACTGCTATCACACACCGCTCTAATACCTCGGGTGTGTTCCATTCTGCCTGGGTGCAATCCAGGTAGACTTTCCTTTCTTCCCTCCAGGTAAATTTCTTCAGACAGGCTCAAAACAACACTAACAGCATGCTACCTTTACATTATCCAACAAAGCTAAGAAGCATACACGGGGATGATTTCAACTATTCACACATGCATTGTTTTCCTTGTAATCAGTTTAAGCCAACTCTGCCTGCAATACATGCCAGCAGCTGATACACTAGAAGATACAGTGAAGAAGCTGCACGTAGAGGTAACAAAATAATACATTCATGAGAAGATAGGTGAGGTAACAGGTAGTTTTTCCCTTCTATGATCCTCTAAAAAGAAATATCTACCCTTCTATAGAAATAAAAAGGTATCTAAAACATCGTGACTAAACACAATTTTTACTAGTTTGATTATGAAATTTAAACCTTTTTTATAATTTCTTTTCCCCTGTTTTTCCCTGTCCCAATGGCTGGGGGATGGAGGGCTTTATTTACTTGTTTATTTCCTTCTTCACACCTGGGAACTTCTGGGAATATCGCAGGTATTAAAATAAAAGGACCATGCCTAAGATGTTAGCACCACAAGAGCAAGTTATCAGCCACTGGAACACAAACTGTCAGGCTGGGCTGTGTGCCATAGCAATGCAGAGGGGGTGCAGGAGCAGCTGGGCACCTGGCAGCACACACTGTTTTTGGGCAACTCTTACGACCGCCCAAAGAAGCATCTCAAATGCTGCTTCTGAGTTTACTACGTGAATAACACTAGACCCAGGCTAATGAACTGGGACTGCAGCAATGTGCTGCTCAGTCACTGCATAGAGATGTGGCCCTCTTCAGTTGGAGAGGGTTGAACAGGGAGCCCATTCTTTCCTGGGCTAGCATATGACTCTCTGCCCCTTTGCTCAGGGTCAGCAAGCAAAGGCCATGAACTCCAGAAAACACCAAGTTTTTGGGAGCAAGCAGAGCAGCTTCTGCCACTACAGAAGTTTTCCACAGAACAGGTGGGAAAAACCTTAAGTCAAAATCAAAAGCCCAGCTATCAAAGGGCAGTTAGACCTGCAGGCAAAGTGAAAGCAGAGAACCACAGAACAGGAAGAAAACTTAGTCCTGAGCAGGTTAAGAAAGATGATTTGCACTCAGTGAAAAATTAACTCAGGAAGCAGAGCACTGATTTACATGCAGGACTGATTCATCTGTCCAAACAGCAAGTCAAAGTCGCAACAAAATGAATCCACACTTGCTGTTCCTGGACGCACAAACTGGGCACTACATGATTGCAGCAGAGCATTCAACATCTCAAGCCTGCAAGCCCATTCCCACAGGGAGAGACACCCCTACTTCTCCAAGAGAGTTTCATGAATATGCAAAGTCATAGGTTGAGTCTGCCCAGGCACCAGACACAGAAACCAAACCTTTGCCACTCCCATAATCAAAGACAAAGACACACGGCAGGCAGAGGCGTCTAGAAATAAGCACCTGACAGGCAGTACCTGGCTGGCACCTGACCAGCTCTTTGGCTGGATGTGCACACCTTCTAAAAATATCAGTGGATTTTTCTGAAAAATATTGTACATTTATGCATCACATTTTAATTGCTGGACGAAAGCCAAACTGCCCTGCTGCTAGCAGGTTGTGTCAAAATGGAAATTTATTTTACAAATTATAGAAGTATTAAGTCATGCAGTATGGATGCTGTCCAAAACATTAAAGGGTCAGAAAACTTTGGGGTACAAACATATGTGCCTTCAAATTCAGCTTAAGATGCAGGCTGCCAAACTTAAGGAATGAATTTACATCTCTCTTACCTGCCTTCTGCACTTAATTCCTGAATCCATGTGCTAGGTGACACCCCAGGGCATGCAGCAGGTCTAGCTTGTTGCATGTGGTCCAGCTTTTGTGGTAAGGAAAAGGAAGTGAGCCCCCAGAGAGGAGCTGTGGGCAGGTACACCCTGTGAGGGTCTCTGGCTGTAACCAGAATGTCTGAATATATAATGAATGTAATATATATCATAATACATATAATATGATATATAACAAAATGCCTGTACTCTCAACACAGGCAATGGTAGTAAGTAGATTCTGCTGAACTAGGACACCTGAAACTCAGATAAAAACTAAATGTCTGATGGTAGTATGTGTTTGCCACTAACAATTATTATTTAGAAGTAAAGATTACAACGTTTATCCTATTTTTATGTCAATTCGTGTTCCTGTGCCAAGAATAGATAGGAAAAGACAAGTCAGCATCACCTTCTAACCAGTTTCTCTTTCTTAACACAGCACAGTACCTAAGTATTAACTACTGATTTATTGTCCCGAGATGCTCAGAGAAACAATCTTTTTTAGTTACAAACACTTAAACCCAACTAATTTTGAGGCACATCTGAACCAAAGCTGTTAATCTCAATGGATGCTGAATTTGTTTAGCCTCTCTGCCTGCAGTGGTAGATGGGAAATGTAGACAAGCAGAGCACAATACGTTTGCAGAGCCATGGCAATTTCTGTATGTGCTGCCCAGATGTTTCCGGCTGCAACAGATAAAATGTACCATAACATCATAAAAATATAACTTTTCTTTTCCTGATCTTAAAACACTAGTCACGGCAAACAGAGCCCTCATGGATATTCAGTGACTATACTCACAGAGACAATGCTACATATATGCAAATAAAACAGAGATCAGTCTTCTAGATGCACGGATCAGATTCTGCTGTGGACTACCTTTAAGAAATTTTCCATATTCTTTTTATGCTTGGAGTTCCTGGTTCTCACAAAACCAAGATTAGGGCAGCAACACATGTACGCTCTTACTTCAGAAAGAAAGTCACTTGCGTTTCGCTTCAGAGGAAGCCTACTTAAAAGAATTGCAGTATGGCCCTCAATGCCCTTAAATCCAGCCACCACGTCTTTTACAGATTAGTGTAACTTCTTGTTTGCGATAGGCAAGAAACTATTGTTTAAACAGAAGAAAAAAAAAAGGAAAAAGAAAAAAAGCATTCCATCTAAAAATGAGATATCCACTGATAAAATGGGTAGTAAATACAATACCATGAAGATATAGGAAAAATATTTTTCCCTTAATATAAGGTTCAACTGATGCAAAACGAACTGGTAAAAGTATTTAAGTGCACCTTGATTTTAATATACTTGTTCCTTAACAGGCTGTGTAAATTAAAAACAATAAACAATTTTCTCTCACTGCTATTATTAGGTAACACCTTAAAAATAGAACAAAAAAAAAGGTAAGAAAATTAACTACCTGCAAGTGAATAGGAAAAACAGTCATTAATGGGACAATGATAGAGAAATATCAGTAAGCCAAAACTGTCTACCCAGACCAATTTATTTCTTCTAAGTGCTTCATTTAACCCTTCTCAAAAACAAAAACAAAACAAAAAAACCCAAACAAACAAAAAAAACACACTAAAAAATCAAAACAAAACCTAATGTATAAGGTTAAAAGGCAGGCAATATTTTGCAAGTTGGTTCCTTGAGAGGAAATCTGGAGACCGGAGTTTCAATAGGGCTGAGTGATGACTAGCAGGGCAAGAGGACAGCCTGAAGAGCTTCTTGCCGATCTGCACTTCTTCTCAAGACTGAAATTCCCTTCTCTGCTTTTCCTCTGGCTAATAAATATGTAATTACAACTGGTGGCAGCAGTACAGAGTGTGGGAATTAAGTAAGACTCATGGTGAAAGCTGGAGGAGCAGCCAGGATACGCTAATAACCTTTGCTCTCAACGGGTATGGTCTAGTGCAGAACACTTTCTGATAGAAACCTACTAAAACAGTATGTGCAGCCACGGTTTCACTTCTAATGTCCCAGCATTGATCAAAGAGAAGTGTTCAACTAAGCCAATGATGGAGAAAAACTAATTTCATGGTAAAATAATTCTAAAATATATTTAAGGTACATTGGCAAGGCTACTTTAAAGGGAATCTGCATTACAAAACAAGTGAGGGAATTGAAAACTATATTCTGATGTCCTCCCGCTGCTAAAAAAAAAAAAAACAGTTATTCTTCATCACTTTCTGACTATGGTATTTTATGTAAACAATTTTCTGAGAAGAATACTTTTATCTTTCTTCGCTGTATTGGTTTGAAGGCACTACTGCTTTTCCATCATCTAGAATTTCTGTTTTCCTCTTAGAGGACACAGAAAAACTGGATGGAGAAAAAAAACGGAAAATAACATTTTAACTAAGAAAGGAGCTGCCTAAATGTGAATCCCTTACATCTGCCTCTGAGAAGTTACTTAGAACAAATGTAAAATTATGATTTTGCTTTTACATACGACAATACCAAGGTCACTGCAGAAAACTTGTCAAAGTAACTAAATTTTGCACATTCGGAGAGTGAGAAACAGAGGACAGTTCTGCACTCCGTCCTGCAGCAAAAATGTTTCCAGGAACGACAGCCTAATGCTAATGCAAATGGAATATCCTGGTTTTCAAACCTGTGTTTCTCCAAGTGTGGAATACTCAATGTTTGAAGAATACCTGGGATCGTGAAACGAGGACATTACCTTCTGACTAGGACACAGGGTACCTGAAAATATCACTCAAGATCCTAGATTGTTACTGTATTCACTACCAGGTTAAAAAAATCCCAAATAATCTATTGAGGGTCAAATTCTTAGTACATGAGTATTTTAAACAGAAGTGTAGGTTTGGTTTTTTTTTCAAAAGGCAGAATTATAAGGGAAAAAAAGTGCTAAGACCAACAGAAATGTAGACACATTAAACAAAGAGCTTAATTAAGGCATAACGGTGCCATTCAAAATCCAAATTTCTGGTGAATGCTCATTTATGTTGGCAATAACAACCTTCATTACAAAAATTATATATAAAGAACATTTTAAATATAGTATTTTTCTCTCATTCATGCATCTTGTAACTGGAGAAGCAAGTCCTTTGGTCAGAGAAAGCAAATTTAAATTCAAATTATTTCCATTCTATCACTTTACTATAGTAGTGAGGTTTTGTTATTATTAAATGTGATGCTACTAGATGTAGCATGACTCAGATGTAACACTGTATTTGCAGACTAGAGCCAAAAAGGAGTATTAATTTAATCTTCAGTTAAAAAAAAAATAAATTAAAAGGAAAAGTTGAAATGGATCACACATGGAAATAAATTGGTTCATTTTCATTTCATGTATATTGTGGAACTGAATGGTAAAAAATGGCAAAATATGACACCACTCAATTATTATTTCTTTAACAACTGTTACTGGCATGCAAGACATACTTCATTATATGATTTCAAGATTATTTGCCAACCCTATGGCCAGTTGCTGTACAAATGCTTTATTTGGTTAGAAAAAAAAAAAGATTTAGGAGAAGACCACAATACTTCCTCATCCCATCGGATGCTGGAAATAGTTATGAAGGAAGTCCCATAAATGCCAGCACGTGCCATGTCTTGACACGTGTTGTGTGATCTGCGCTGCAGCCAAGTCAACCTTCACTGGATTCTTGACGCTGATCCACATCACTGGGAGCTCCACTGGTCACCACGGCAAAACTGCTGAGATTAAGCACTGCTTACGCTCCACAGCTTACGATATTCTCCACCTAGTTACAGACCTTTTTCTGACATGTTTTTTCAGAAGAAAATTTTAAGATTACGGTAATTTTCATGCTTATAGTTAGGATTATTATTAGCTCCTTGGTTTTCTCACCTCAAAGGGATTTTCCAGGAGATAACAGAGCCTTGCTCAAGCACTGTCTTAAGTCACAGACTGTGCTGTCATGTTATCTGCTTCTGCCTATATTCTGTATTCACTCCATAGCTCCCACTCTAGTCCCTGTTTGTTTTGCTAATGGACTTGCTGCCACAGCAGCAGGGAAAATCAAGTCCCCAAAACTTATTCTCAAAATGTTTCGCTTTCTACTCTGGTTACTATAGCAAATCAAAAAGTTCATAACCTAGAAAACACCCAGAGCCAACAAAGAGACACAAAAGACAAAACTGGACACTGTAGACTGGACATCAGGCATACCTGTGTGGGAATCTTAATCCATTCCTAGTTGAAGTGTTTGTTTAAAATGAAACAAACTACACTGCATTATTGTTTAGTCTGAATTTTAATCATTCATTTCCGATAATGAGAAAATATAGCACACGGATGACCTTTTATGATTAGACCAATAGACTCCCTATGCAAAGCACTTGAGTCTATCCACTGCGGAGCATTACTTTTGGACCACATGACTGACCTGAACCGTGGCTCTAGGCAAAGTAATTAATCTCACTTTATCCCACTTTGTCTCTAAGAAGTTATACTATTACTCTTTTATATCACAGACTCTGTGAGCAGTGTTGGTAAATATTCTGAAGGTGAAATATTCTATCAAAGGTCTTCCAAACACAAACCCAGGGTTAGCCCACAGTGGCTGTCTTCAATTCTCCCTGGCATACATGAGGGATGGCATAAACCTCTTGCTAAAAACAATCATGTTTTTAGCAAATAAATGTTTACCAAGAGAGAATTATTATACACAGTCAAAGACAGATGGATAAAACTTGCCAAAATTACAGTGTGAAAAAACTATACTCAAAAAAAACCAAAAAACAAAAAACAAACAAACAAACAAACAAAAAAAACCACAAAACAAAAAAACCTGGGGTAAATTCCAGAGCCTTAGATAGCCTTGTACATATTTAACCAAAACTTGTTTTCTATTCTACCCCAGAAGCACATAATGATGATGGTATTTCCACAGCTAAATTAACATGGTCAACATTCTGCAATGTAAATAGACTCCTATTGATTAAATTAAGCATGGGGTGCTCTTAAGCTGGTTTATCTGACCATCAGTGAATGTTTTGTCGGCTGGGAATGTCCTGAAAGAGGAACAGAAGTGCTTGGAACTGTCCAAACCAATTTTTTCTCACTGTTATCATGGACAACTCTTTAATTAAGAAGCAATTCCCTTAAACTGTCCACCACAGTACACAGGAATGAGTGTCGAAGACAGCTTCTCAGAGATACAGTTTACTCCTAGCTTCATGGGTTTGAATAATCTTATCACCCAAGCAGACTCTCAACTGTATATGAAAGGCTTCACTGCGGCTAAATTTTATTTACTGGTTCAAACAAAAATGACTTTCATATTTACATGACATCATCATGAAGAACTCAGGGCATAAACAGACGTCATCTTGAAGAATTCATGGAATATTAGATAAATTACACAAAGCCAAACTACTCTGAGTTGTTAGTTTCATAATAACCTTGATACCTAGGAAAAGCTAGCTACATTGGAGAAGTATAGGAAATTTACTGTAAGCCACAGAGACAACGCTGGTTATAGATTTGCCTAATGGCAAAGATCCTGAGAGATCCTGTCTCAACACACCCCAAAAGCATATTCTCTAACTTCATTATATGAATAGCTATGATGCATCCTCACAAGGTACCTGCTTTCCTCCATGGCCCCATCATGGGCCGCCCTCCCAAGATCCAAAGTTTGCAGAACATCAAGTATGTGCCTTTAGTGTACCTCCTCACTCTCTCTGCATTTATATCAAGGATGGAAACAGTTTTCCCTGCTCAGAATTCATAAGAATTCAAAAAGAAAAAAAAAAAAAAAACTGAAATTCAAATTACAATAAGATGTTGAAATAGTTAATAGCCAAAAGAAGAATCAAAAAGTTTACCTTGGATTTCTAAAAGAAAATTTTTAAGTTGAAATGCCTAAACACAGGCTTTTCTCTTTTTTCTTTTTTTTTCTTTTTCTTTTTTCCCTTTTTTCTTTGTTTTAGATCTATTTTACCCATATGAAACATGAACCTGCCTTTAAATTTATCAGAATTTGAAGTTATAAGTCATTTTATTAGCACTGTGATAGAACACAAATAAGGTAAATAATAATGCTAAATAATAAGGTAAAATGCCAAGACAGGTGGTAGCTCTAATAAAGAACTCATGTGGACAAAGTAATCTGATTCACACAGTTGTCATACTGTTATTTTCCAACACTGTACATCAAAGACTATTGATTATTTAGTAACTCTCATAACTGAATTGTTTAGTTTCAAACACAGTATCTGGCAAACAATTTGCAAACAATTTTGGCTTGTGTGCTCCTTGCTGAGAAGCTGGTTTCATATTATAAATTTTTAAAAAATATTTTAGAGGATAAATTTACCTATAAACCTAATGCATTTCTGTTGTGTATCTCAGAACCTGGAAGGGTACACAGACAGGACTTTTTGGAATGAGTAATAGAGCACAGCAGCTCGGAAAAAATGAAGCACTGTAATTTTTCCTTTTTATTTGCAATACTTCAATGCCCCACAGACCTGCTTTTTCTCACCAAGCATTTGAATAATGTGTGGTTCCTGAAGTCCTGCAGCTCCTTCAAGGAACATCATCAACTTTATAAAAAGGAACAGCATTTTGGGTAAAAAGCAATTCCTCAAGTTAGACGGTGCTTTAAAAGTTATTTCAGCTGTAAGACAGAAAGGGGAACCTGTGGAAACGTTCTTTTAGAAAGGAGATTGAACATCATGAAATTGCATAAGACCTGTGTGATTGAGATGTTTACCATTTATCAGGCAAGATAAATAAGGCAAAGAAACGTTAGAGATCAGAAGACAAAGTTCCTCCGAGTTCAAAAAGCATTTTATGTGACTACTGTTGCACATCAACATTCAATAAGCTTCAGGGCAGATCCCTAGCAAAGTAATAGCACAGAAAACAGTGATTAGAAACAAATAAACCTATACCAGTATTTATGGTTAATACCAAGCCTAATGATCATTTAATACTATGATTTCGCTAGGAATTAATCTAAGTTCAGTAAAGTAAGGCAGTAGTTCTTCTTACTCAATGTGGGGAACAGAGCAATATATACTGATTTTTTAGACTAAGAGTGCACAATGCTGTAATTTCAGGACAGTATCAAACTCATAGATCTAAAGGAAAAATATTTTTGGAACTAGATTATTTTTTTTTGTTTTAATACTTGCTTTATAAGTAAATACAGGATCAGAAACTTAGGGTAAGATTAGAGCGAGCTCACTTGAAGCTGACAACGTGCATGGTAATGCAGATGCAGAGAGATGTGAGTTCCTCTGCCCTGCACGCCAAAGGTGGTTTAACCAACAGCATTCTATCTCCACAACATAGACACTCACACGCCATAGAAACCCCTAAGATATGCACAGGCACAGGGGGAGAGAGCAGCGTGGCCTCTGCTCCTAAGGCAGAAAAATATGCCATGGGGGTAAGTCCATGGCTACCTTATCAAGGAAGGGTATGAATGGCTTGGACCAGGAAATGTAAATGTGCCCCCTCTCATTTTAGAAATCCTAAACATTATCCTTCTGAGTACAACTACTGTGCTGAGACATTTATGGCAGTGTCTGTGCTTCTCAAGAAGTCACGATGAATGCATTATAAACATCATTCAGTCACATGTGTGCAGGGTGATCTGTACACACTTTGAAGGTTCTTCAGAGAGGGGAATACTCAAAAATATTCAGAATTTATTTGTATGTATGTATGTATGTATGCATGCATGCATGTATTTGTCTGTATGATGTACAGACATCTCTGCTAAGACTGTTTTCACTGCTTGAAATGTGCAGAAGCAGACTTTCAGGCACCATGGGAATTTAATTGGAACTACATTAGCTAAAAGTGCTTATGGATTTGGGGCTTGATGGAAATTTGGCAAAGATTAGGATGACATAACTAGACTCTTAACACTGAAATTCCTCACAGGCCCCACATCACATCTATCAGCTTTGTTTGGATTCAGCTCTTAGCTATTTAAAGAGAAGAAGAGAGTCAACTTAAAATCAGGTTATGATTAAAATCCAATGGCTGTATGGAGGAGAAGGCAACTTTTATTGCAAGCTTAGCAGGATAACTAGGAATGAAAAAGAACCATTTACTCAATACAGGAAGATGCTACTGAGCCCTGGGGAGGAGAGTTCATGAACTACTTGCATTCAGGAAAGGGATATATTTTTAGAGTAACCCAGCAGACCCAAACACCATAAAGAAAGAACAAATTAGATATCCTTAGAACAAGGTGAAATTTTGCTGTTCCCTTTAAACTCTCTATACGAAATAAGTAAAAGGAAGCTGAAGTAGCAATGATGTAACTTTGCAAGGAAATATGTGAGGCAGAACCAAGGACCATAGACTGAGAATGTTCCATGTGCAACTTTCTGACGTGGAAAAATAAATCAGTAAATCAATATGAAAAATGCAAGTAAATAAATTATTAGTCATAATTCTGGCTAATCCTATCCCTACTGAAATCTAATGCAGCTATTCCTCAACCAAAAAAAGATGCTGGGTAAGACCAAAGGGTTTTATTTTTTAACCTACTTTTTGCTTCCTGACAGTATACAGTAAGGGAGACCGACAGATCACAAAAACAGGCCAAGCTTGTAATGCTTCTTCTTTAGAACAGTGGAGATTTCAGTTCAGGGATTTCCTGACACAGAGATAGTATCTTTGTGTTTAATAACCCACAGCAGTTTTTTCTTCCATCAACTTGTTTTTTCCAGCACATGAAGGCTTTGAGCATACAGAAGCATCCTCTGGTAAAAAAACTTTCACCACTTCATTAATTCATGTGGAAAACTATCTTAATATATTTATGCTGAACCTATCACCTGCAGACATTTAATAACTCTTAATTTTTACATTACAAAAGGTAACGACAATCATGTCTCATATAAAACATTCAGCTAGGACATGATTTTACAAATGCTCAGAAGATCCCTTTTTCTTGAAAACCTAGACAAAAACATTGGTTCAAGACAAGGAAAGGCAGAAGTAATTTCTAATATATTGATTTTTTTTTTTCTCCTGACTTATTCTAGTTGAATGCTTGGAACACAATCCTAAATGTTTCTTGCATATTAAGCTCAGAGTTGTCATGCTAAGACTTACACATATATCGGCTAAAGCTTGATTCTGTACTAATGGTTTATCATTCTGTAAGCAGTAAATCAAACAGGATAGAACATCCACAGCATGAGCACCCCCAAAACTACCATCAGAGATAATGATCCAGGGGAGCTTGCAGGAAAGGAAAGCATGCCATGGATACCACCAATTAATTTTTAATTTTTCCTGTATAAGCAAAAAGCTTATTAAGTCTCCTTGCTTGAACAGCATTTATATGTACAGTAACTTGTGAGGTTTTTTTTAAGATAGAAAATAAGGCTTTACAAAAGTGACAGAATTAGTTGAAGTTATCAGGTTAGTTCTGTGGTATCTTTGTATTTCATTTCCAATTTTTGAGAGGCTCCAAAAAACAGAGATCCGTAAGTCAGAGACCCTGCATCATGTGTTTTTTAAAACTATAGCCGAGTGTTGAGTAGTTAGTATGACCAAGTTGTTTCCTGCTTACAGTTTCACATGACAATTTGCTTTTGGGTTCTTACTGTATATCAAACACAAAAACCTTATAATGAAAATCCTCATGGCTAGGTAATGTAAAAATAACATACACATTCTCTCTCTAGTAGACTAAAACTCCAATTTCTAATGGCTTCAGAGTTCTCAAATGTGAATCATAGGGTTGGGTTTTTTTTGCTTTTCTTTCATCACTTGATGAATGATATAAAAACACAGAACCTACAAGGAAAAACGCCCATGAGCCTTCCTCAACAATAAAAAATATTATACAAATAGCAGACTTTTGCAACATTTCAAGATGTCAAGAATCCCTTCAGACACTTAAAAAACTAAAAACAAGTAAAAGTCAAGCAATTCATTTCTCAAACACATTTAGACTAAATATTCTTCTTTGCACTTTCCTCTTTTCTATTTGAAGGTGGCAAAGTGTTAATTAATCCAGCACAATGAATCATCCATTGCACCATCACAAAAGTACCTTACAGGATCATATTGTACACATGCAAATGCCTGTTTCTTTTACAGAACGAAGAACAGAACTGTCTATATTTCTCATATTCTTATTTTGGAAAAAAAAAAAAAAGGCAATTATAACCAAGTTCAATCTTGCACCTGAAAAACTTAGCTTTTGTTTCCCACTCTCGTCCTACTGCTAACTTGTCTGATGCTTCAAAACATATTGTTAATTTTGTATGGTAAAATAAAACAAAGAACTTTAGCATACAGTGTAGATTACAACTGAGCATACAGACACTCCAGAAACGGCTTCAGAGTATCGACTGAAATTCTGTCTAAGAGTTTCAGACAGCAGTTAACACTCAAAGAGCAATGCAAAAGCATCCATTCTCCTAAAACGTAGACCACAGAAATGTACTTAGGGGAAAAAAAAAAAAAAAACAGAAACAAAAGCAACAACAACAAAATCCCAGTAAGTTTGCTTTGCTGAAATGTTCCTTGACTGCTACATGGTCAGATGTACTTTGAAAGCTGGCTGCTTAACCCACCTTGAGCTCTGCTACAATCCAAGCCCTCAAAATATGAACTCCACCCAGTCAGCACTGGTACAGCCACACCTGCAGTACTGAGTCCAGTACTGGAGACAGAGCAAAGATGACAGGCCTGGAGCTGTTCTTCTCTGATGAGAGGCTGAGAGAGCTGGGATTGTTCAGCTCTGGAGAAGGGAGAGCTCACAGGATCTCATCAATGTATATAAATAAGGGGAAGGTGCAAATAAGAGGGAGCCATCACTCCTTTCCTACTACTTTCATTCCTAGTAGTGGTTGGCACTGTATGCTTAGCAAAAGAAAAGGCCATCCTATTTCACAGAGCAATTCTTTCCCTCTGCCCAAACCTCCAGAAACCTTTTATCTGCCCATAAATTGTGGTTTAGGGATTCCCAGTTCCCATCATCGTGCTTAACAGCCCTCGATGGAAGTAACCACCATGAATTTGTCTAATTGCTTTTGAACCTATTCAGACTTTAAGCCTCCACAACACTCTGTAGCAATGAACCCTGCAATTTAATTATGCATATCATGAAGAACTACTTCCCTTCATTTGTCTTAAAGCTACTGCTTGATCATTCCTCTGGATATGGTCTTACTTTTGCACTATGAGAGAAAGCAAATAGTTATTCCTTTTTCACCTTTTCCATGATATTCATGATTTTATATACTTCACTCTCAATTCTCCTCAGTCATTCCTTTTCTATACTGAAAAATTCTTTGAAGTCTCTTCACATAAAAATTGCTCCTTCTCTATCATGCAAGATACACGGCTACAGTGAGTAAATGACTGGGCCAAGCCGCTGTAAACACCACTCTATTGTCAGTTTAACTCTCCACCATCTTTTAGGAGAAAGTCTGTACAGAGATGACATCCTGCTTATCCTAAGAGAAGCCAGATAGACAAGCCTGCTGTAAAAAATCTGAAACACCATATATAATCCATCAAGTGAAAGGAAAGGAGAATCCATAGAGGTGCAACATATTGAGATTTTCAAACTTGGACATCTAGAATGTTAAAACACAAAATGGATGCTGAAGTTTCAAGTCCACCATTCAAAATTCAGAAAATGAGAAAACAAACCCTACTTAAGCAATGTTGTCATCTATTTGTTAGAATGCAGCATGTCATTATATGAACACGTAATCTTTTTTCCATTAAATTATATAAAGGACAGACGAATCTGAGAATGTCTGTGATACTTGTCTACAAAATCAGCCATATGGATCTCTTTATTTCTGCTGTCACAAAAGTTAAGATAGTGTGTAATGACTCAGACAGGAAACTTGAGAACAGAAGCAGATTTGGGGTGGTTTATGCTCTCCAGACCTGGAAAACTGTCTGTCAGCTCTAATATTGTTGTACAGTCCCTGTATCATGTTGATCAAGACTCCTCTTTAAAGGTAATCACAAAGATCCAGATTCTTCTCCACTAGCTGAAGGTATTTAAGTCAGGTCTGATGAATGGGGGGTTTAAATGCCCAATCATCCGGCCCAGAGCGCATCTTGCGTGGGAAATAGACACGTACACGCAGTTACATGTCCGGCAAAATGGCCGATTCCTTTATTCCACTGGTGCTTTTATAGGGAGGGTATAGAAGGTTCTGGGACAAAGGTAGGTTTGGTTTGAACCCTCGAATCTCGAGGGGTTCTGATAAGGGGGATTGAAGACATTGGTTAGGGGGATATGTTTATTCATTCAGGGGGAAGGGATCGCCAGGGGAGGAAGGGAAGGTGTGGTCTTTGGGGGCCCAGGAGAGGAAAAGGGAGTGTAGGAGAGGGGGGTCCTGGGAGGCCTGTCTTCTTATCACAGGACTGCGGGCTCTTTCCTGGTCCCGGCTGTCAGAGCTCTCCAAGATGGATGTCTTCCTGGGAGGCCCACTGAGGTTCTTCCAGCATTTCTCTGCATTCCTTGTAAGATCTCATCCGTTCACTCCCCACACAGGTCTCTACATCAGATGGTGAGAGTTAGCCAGGTGGACTGACTGCTCTCTTGTAGAGCCTTGCTCCTCCATATACTACAGAGGACAGTGGGCATCCAGTAGTCTCAGTAGGATGCCTTTCTGCATCTTTACTACACCCAGTATGACCACTTGACGTCTTATTCATTATTTAATAAATCCAAATGGCTTTAACTACCATGGATATAAAAACACAGTAAGACAATACTAAATAAAAATGTCCAGCTCCAGACTTCCCAAATTCCTCTGGCCAAAATTATTTAGTATAATCTCTGTGCCTTATTTCCTCATATGTGAGCAGGGATTGCAGCACAACCTCACTGCACGGGGATGCTCTGAAGATTGCTTGCAAAGATCTAAGAGGTTGCTGTAATCAGGGAGGAGACGGTGTTTTTCCTAATGTGCTTTTGATAACCTGACATCTTACAGTGAGGGCTACAAAGAACAGCTCAGGGAAATGAAAAGATTGTATCTGCTGTAGGATGCGTCTGTTGTACATAAATGACGCACAAGAATGCACAATGAACATGAGCAAACAGCAAGTGCGTGTTCACTCGACAAGATTAACCCTCTGGGATGAATGAGACAGGGATTTTTGCTGATGACAAGGTGTTTGAAGAGTCTTCATATTTTAAAGAATGTTTTCTTTGGATGTTTTCAAATTTTTTGGTATTAAAAAGAATGATAAAGAACCGTGCTTACATTTTTAAATACACTCTAAGAACAAAGTAAAAAACCCAAAGTTTCACCAGTATTTCATTTTTGATCACAACAGAAATACCATTTCTAGCTTACTTGAAAAGGTGAGGGGAAAAAAAAAAAAGGATTTATATATGTCAGCAATTCAGACTGATTTCAAACCTCCCTAGCCCATGGAAGTCATCCCCCAGTGAAACAAAGGTATGTTATAAAACTAAATGCCCTATGAACAGCTTATTAAATAGAACCCTGCATGGCTTAAGTACCCAAATTTGATGAAAATAAATAATTCCTTCAGTGAATATGCAGACTTTTTATTACTTTATGAAAACTAGAGATACAAAACTCAACAAGAGTTAATATGCAACACAGTGAATCATCTGAGCAACAAATTAGTTCCATTTAATTCTTCAGGGTTACTTTATAAATCAAGTCTGATGAGTCATTAGTGCTAGAAACGTCAAAAGGAATACATTCTGTTTATAAATTTTCATGATTTTGTGTCACTGTGAAAGCGAGTCCAGTTTTCTGTTTTTTAAAAAGCTGTTTCAAGTGCCTGCAAGCAGGTAATCAGAGAAGCATGTACAGTGTACTTTGAAAGACATTAATAATTTCAGTGCTTTGACTAGGATACAAAAGTAGTCACATAAATCTGTGTCTCTTAGGGTAGCAAAAGTGTAACCAATGACTGATCCTAGACCAGAGACCTTAAGTATCATGTGTGTACGAATGCTGCATAATAGCCTGTATCAGGAACAGTGTGGCCAGCAGGAGCAGGGAAGTGATTCTTCCCCTGTACTCAGCACTGGTGAGGCCACACCTGGAGTGCTGTGTCCAGTTCTGGGCCCCTCAGTTCAGGAAGGATATTGAGGTGCTGGAGCGGGTCCAGAGAAGAGCAAGGAGGCTGGTGAAGGGACTTGAGCACAAGTCCTATGAGGAGAGGCTGAGGGAGCTGGGGTTGTTTCGCCTGGAGAAGAGGAGGCTTAGGGATGATCTCATCACTCTACTACCTGAAAGGAGGTTGTAGCCAGGTGGGGATCGGTCTCTTCTCCCAGGCAGCTATCAGTAAGACAAGAGGGTATGGTCTTAAGCTCTGCCAGGGGAGGTTTAGGTTAGATATTAGGAAGAAATTCTTTAGAGAGAGGATAATCAGGCATTGGAATGGGCTGCCCAGGGAAGCAGTGGATTCTCCGTCCCTTGAGGTTTTTAAGATGAGACTGGATGTGGCACTCAGTGCCATGGTAACATGGTGGTAGTGGATCAAGGGTTGGACTCGATGATCTCAGAAGTCCTTTCCTACCCGGTTGATTCTGTGATTCTATGATTACAAATAACAAACATTACTTGAAAACAGACTACCTGAAAATTGTTATGTTCTACTATTCCATTCTGAGAAGTGTCATGATCTTTCTCATACTCAGGTCATACAGTGTTCACACGGTGGAATAGGAGAATATGCTACCCAACTTTCGTATCACATTTCTCATTTGAAAGTGTGTATTGCCTCCACTACTTCATAAGGAAATAAAAATGACTCAAAACACTCGTGCCACATGTAGCTACGCCAGATGGTTGGTTATGATTAAATTCTGCCTCAGCGTGCTGACCTGAATAAATTCTGTGGCACGTGGAACAAAGATGATAAATTCTCACCCAAGAATACCAACCACTTTCTCTAATAGTTGGATGATGTAGAGTGATTCAGTGTTACTCATGGGACATTCTAATAGATAATCTTGGTCATGGCTTGTGTGTTGATTTGGATACAGTAACTCACAAGTTTGACACTGGGGTTATTGAAGGCACCAGAAATATTTTTGATAAACGACTGTTAAGGAAAAGTAACACTGGAAAACCTTAAAGAGTATTCTCTCCATTTCATAACTACCTTGTTGATTTTACTTTAAAATATTTTAATCTATGTCATGGACAGTCTGTTTTATGTCATACAGAATTGCCAATCATCCTGATTTATTGCTCCATAAATATCAGTGATCCTGGTTCAGCACTTCAGTGCACAGAATTATACCAAAGACCAGAAAAATAGTCTTGCTAGACTTTTTTCCTTAATCTATTTCATTCCAATTTTCCCAATGTATTATACCATCTGGTATCACTAAGGCACAGTAACTCACTTTTGAATACATGAAGAACTTTGAGCTCAGCACATATCCACATCATTTTTCATTTTTTCATTTATTCTTATTTAGTGGATTTATTTTTAGATCTTCTCTGCAACTTACTAGAACCTAACATTTTTCTTTAGTCTACTAACACGTATTACACAAAAAAATCAGTCTCATCACTAACTGTTTACTCATGATACATAAATATAGTTCAGAAGTGGCATAAAATTCTAGTGACACATGTAAAGATGAAATGTTGATACTACACTTGAAAGATTGCAATACAAGATTTAAGTTCATATGTACTATGTCCCCTCCCACTCAATCTATTCAATTACTTCCATAAGGAAGTTAGGAACACGTGCTACTAAAGTAATTTGAAGACTGTATCTTCTATTATACACTACTGCCTCGATAAATTAACACTAAATATCAGTGACTAATACTGATGGCACAAACTTCATAATGAAAAGAATATAAAGGATTGAAAAATTTGAGCATTAACATTTCCTGTATTCTGATATTCATGCAATTGCTAATATACTTTTGTTTTTACATGCAAGTCTGTTTCTTTGAGAATAATGAGTCAGTAGTGTTCCCTGGCAGCCAGGAGGGACAACCGTGTCCTGGGGGGCATCAGACAAAGCATCACCAGCTGGTTGAGGGAGGGGATTGTCTTGCTCTGCTCTGCACTGGTGCAGCCTCACCTTGAATATCGTGTGCAGTTGTGGGCACCACAACAACAACAAAAAAAGTGGAACCTGCCAGGAAGAGGAGGTCAGGAACTGACCTGTGCTGGTCACAGCCATGTCAGCAGCAGACAAAGCAAGCCTGCCACCCACCATAACCATTCATCTTATTTCTTGAGACTGGAATCAGAAATTACAAGTTAATATAAATCAGCAATAAATCAGCTTAAGTAGAATTCCCCAGTTCATGACTAGTTTTGCTCATGATGGGAGGGCAAAAGCTATCCTTCAGTGTGTTCATCTGCTCTTGGATGCTGTTCAGCTTCTGTGTTTGCAGAGCTGTATAAAAAAGTGAGATTAGAATGAAACTTTCTTAAAGGCTTTGATGGATGGTGTTAAAGTTATGGAGTCACAACACCAAATTACTATTAAAAGTGCCATCTATTTCTGAATCACTATGAATACTCTTCTAAGTCTCTTCATCTAAATTACATACTTTAGTATGATAAGAAATACAGCAACCAACCTGTGGAACAGTGTCATAGGAATTTACTGTGCTGTTACATGAAAAGTACTGAGGATATCAATTCCTCAGGCTTCTGGGCACCAGAAGTGAATCACCATTTAAGATCCGTAAGGATCCACAGGGGCCTATAACCTTTCACATAACAAGTCATACACAAAATTTTCCACTCAGCTACAGTTCTCCACAGGTGGTCTTCCAATTTTATCCTTTCAAGACAGGTTGAAAAATATGAATTCAGTACAATGAAAGTCCAAAGCTCTTCACCTCCTGGTTTAACATTTCTATCAAGTAAGAAGCACTCTGTTCCTTTCCATATTTTTTCCATAGTCTTCCACTTCTAGGCCTTTTTCTATGCCATTTTTAAAGCTTTATTTTCCACACAACTTCCTTTTACAATGTATTTGGGTAGAGAAGTTGAAGATTCAGCTCCATAAATTTTAGGTCTCCCCTCATATTCAGGAAAATATGCCTCTTAAAACCTGGCAAATATCTCAACAATCCTTCAATTTCTAGCCCCTGGTTTTCGATTGCCAATGGACTATATCCCCCCCAAATGCTTTCCTTCTAATCTGACAGCTAAAAGAGGAAAAGCACAAAACAATCTTTACAAAAGCAAAACAATATTAATCTACAGAAACCTAAAAGAACTTACCTTATCTACAGTGAAGCACATGAGTTAACAGCAAAGCTACAAGCTCTAAAGTTACTGCTTTTTAACTGTTTCTAATAGTCACAACCACTTCTGACCGGAATCAAAGCTTTTTATACACACACACTGTATTAGTGTCCAGCTCTTGTCACTGTCTCTCCTCTACAATTACCCTCTATCTTCTGTTACTACCACCAGAGACACAGAGAACTGTTATTTGCTGCGTCTATTCTGCGTAAGTGCTACTAGGAGACTGTTTAGGCAGTAATTTCTACACATACACCTCTTGAGGCTAAAACCTATGCGCAAGACCAACTTTTCTGGATAAAAACAGATCTCAGTCTAACCAACCTCCTCTCTCTGATAGCAGCTGTAGAAGATGCTGAGGAAAATGCCATTAAAAAAGTGGGGAAAGTGTGCAAGTAACTCTCCCAATATTCAGCAGTATGTATTTTAAAGACTTCTAAAGCTGAAGAATCTGTACTCATCCTTGTGTTTATCAGTTCTTGATTTATCCTCCATGTCTAATCCATTTGGCGGATGTGTTGAAGTTCTTCCTGTGCAAAGAGGCCCATCGAGTAACTTGGCAGAGTATGAAATTATTTCTATTAATTTAAAGATGCTTCCTGTTACTGAATATACCCTAGTCTAGTGTTCTCCAAGACATATACAGTTTTTATTCTTTTTTTTAAATTTTTATAATAAGATCAGTTTCTCCTCAACCACCTCTTTCATAAACTGCAGAGCCCTACTCTACTGAATCTCTCCTTCTACAGTAGCTCTTTCCTACTCAAGATGCAAGTGTGCAGTACATTTATAAAACACTTTACATTCTTCCCTTGCCTCCTCTCCTAATAATTTTTAGCATTATTCTGACTGGTACTAAGCACCAGCATTTTCAGTCTCCTATCACAATGATATCTTGACCTCTTTTCTGAGTACTAATGGATAATTTACAGCCCATCACTGTGTTATCAGCAATAGTTTTATCCCCTATATACTACTTAGAATTTATTGCTACAATTTCATTTGTTGCATTATTGCCCAGTCACTGAGTATCATGAGATTATTGTGTAATTATTTGGTTTTAATTTAATGCTTAATTATTTGATGCTACACAATTATGTCTTCTCACTATTTGTCATTTTTCCAGATTCAGAAATATGTTGAATAGCACATATTCCAAGAGATTCCAGATAGATCCCAACCATAATCTCCTGCCATTTGTGGTAACCTCCCCCCAACAAAAAAATATTATGTTAACTCCATACACTGTCTCATGTAATTCCCAAATTGAATGTGCTAATAAAATTCACCTCTACATGCTCCACCCAATGAAAAAATTATGCTATCTCCAAGATCCCAAAATCTCAAAGAAATTAATGATGGAAAAATGGAAATCATGATCCCTGAAAGATGATGAGGGAAGTCAAGGGACGACGGTATTTCAGGGAGTGCCATGATCCCTCAGAGCTCTTCAGCTGATCCTCCTGCTTTCTCCAAGTGCTTTCTCAAACAGGATTTAATACTCCAGACAGCACCAACGTGAACAACTGAATATTGCTTTGAGAAAGTGTCAGCCTTCATGCTGAAATACTTTGGTTAAAAAGGAATGCCACGACTAGCAGCTAACCTGGCAGCAAGAGCAACAATTTACCTCTTCCCCTACTCACACAATCCTCTGGCATCTGTTCCAGCATGTATTTTCATATACTGATTCAATTCACCAGCCAGAAAAAGATTTCATTTATTTCACTGGCCTAGTTTCTTTCCAGGCTAGTGAGTTTAACTCCTGGGCAAAGCAGGATGGTGAACATCAGAGACACTGAATGGGAGCACAGTTACTCTGAGACGAGTTCCTCTCGTCCCACACAGCCCCACATCACCAAGCAGAGGATAGAGCAAGTTGCAGCAGCAAGGCTGTCTCTCCCCCTCCCATGACATATGAGTTTTAACCTCCAACTCAAGAGACAAATACACTCACTCAAAACCAGAAGTTTCCTTTTTAAACTGAGTCTTCATCAGATTACCAGAAAATAAATGAGAAATTGTTTTTAAATAGTATTAATAAATGTCAAGATCATATTTAGAATTACTACGTCAAATCAGTCATCCCCAAATTATCATTTATTCCTCTGGAAAATATGAAAATTAATTGTCTGTAAATTCTCAAAGATACAAATACTAATAATATCACTATTAATGTGCATTTACTTCAACTAAACTGCAAACAAGCTTCTCAAGACATAAATGTTCACTCAGTGTTCCAGGGAAACTGTTATAGGGTGTTGTGATCAGAATGTTATTTTTCTATCAATACTATAAAAATTCTTGGCAATTGCTTAGTGCCTAAGATCTATGCATCTCAAAGTGAATTTACACTCATCATACAATCTGATCATAATAAGATTCAGAGGGAGGCAAGCTTTGGAATGATTATGTCTGCTGGAAGTAATTTTTTTACTTGAGTGAATGCATTCAACATCTAATTCCTCTCCAGAACCATGGTCTGATGCTTATCAGCTAAAACCATGACATTAGGTATCCCAGTCCCAACCTTATCACATCCTTATTAGGTGGGACACAGACAAATCTGCTCAAAACCACAGTGATTGTGCTCCAGCTTTCTAGTGCAGCTGCCCAAGTGTTAGTGGCTTTTGGCTACTTCATGACATTGTAATAGTCACATTCAGTGGCTGATGCTGCTCCAAGGTATGCCAGTTAAGTAATCACTAATTCATCCTGCTCTCAGCAACCAGGCTCTGATGCAGATAAATCTCCCAGAAACGTGCAGTCAATTGTTATTAGATTATTAGTAGAGCCTCCCTGACCTTTGCTGTCTTGAAATTAAGCTGCTCGGGGACTGAAATAAGCATCTCATTTAGGTGCACAGTAGTAATTTCGTCTTAAAGTATAATGCCTAGAAGCCATTTGTAAGTATTTTCCAAGGTATCTGAAACTCTTACTTCAGAGTTGACACTTCCAAATTACACCCCTCCTGAAGTATTCCACATGGGGTAAATGGCGTCTAATTCAGTTTTTCATACTCTTAGCTACGTGGAACTTACCTTCCTTTATGCTACAACTTCAGGCACACATTATTCAATCCACCTTCTAGGGGGTTGTTAAGTGTTTTCCTCAAATGCCTACAACTTTTTTGTCCACAACAAGCAGGAGTGTTCAAAATAAAAATTATTTAACTGCTGAAGCACAGTAAATTGTCTCTCATCTGGGCGTATGCAGATTTGCTGGAAGTAGGAACTGTTCACTCTATTTCTACACACTATATTTGCAGCAGGAAGCTAAAAACCTGATCATCAGTGTTTTAGGACCCATTTAGTCTGGAGATAACACTTGGTTCCCTATACTACGTTCCCCTACGTAAGTAGAAAAGTTGAGAGAAAAGCAGTTCTTTAACACTTAACCAATTTCTACTGAATTTCCACAGAAATAATGTAACAAATTTCCCAACCCCTTGCAATAGACATTAGGGAAGGTGAGAAGGGAAAATAATTGCCTGCTTCACCTATAAAATGACAAAATCTTATTAACCACACTAAAAAAAAAACCATTACAAACTAAAGAAAGAAGTGTGGAAGCCTACCACACTCTTTACCTGGAGGGACAACTTTCTGAACTTTACTCCTTTCTAGCAAAGGAACTGTGATGCAACTTCTGGCAACTATGACAGAGTTGAACAGTAAGACAGAGGAAGAATGGATAGTGAGGAGTTCACAACTAAGTTTACACCAGAAAGAACAATTCCCATCAGTGGTGGTCTTTTGAGCTTACACTCTTATTTTAATAATTTAATAATTTTACTTAACAGATTGACCTTCCTTACCTGCACGATGATCCATCAGAGTCCAAATCCAGAAATGTTTCCTACATATTGCAGGAAACCAAATATAATACTTGGTTTACTACCTCCATGAATTATACTGTCATTTTGTGTTTTCATTTTCTGTTGTCAATACTCTTATAAAAGAATCTTTAGAATAAAATGGTAAGTCTAAGGAATGGTGAAACATCCTAGGAAGGCCATCATTACTCTAGTTGTGAAATCTCTTTTAGGTGTCTATCTAACCTGCTTTTAATCTGCCAGAAAATCCAACAGATTTGGGATTGTGGGCAGGAATAGATGACATCCCAGGAAGTTCTTCTGTGACTTTATTATCTGCTGCTGACCACTATCTATAGCAAGATTTCAGATTAATTCTCATCACACTTTTAAACCTTACAGAACAAGTGCAAGCTGCTATTAATGCCATAAGCGTTCAGAGGAGGACTGACGCAACACAGACCTACAGAAGTGCAGTAAGTGGTAAGACACTGCTAAGTGAACTCTACTAGAAACAGACTTTGTTCCCCATTTCTCTTGCATAAGAAAGGAAGACTTAGAGGCTGTTTTCCAGATATATCTAGAGTTTTCTAATGACTGTTTCATTCTTTGGTAGGTATGGTTAACAACTGAGCTTCACTGATACTGGAGATACCGCAACAGTTTTCTCTACCTCTCATTATGACCTGTGACACGTAAAGGAACTGTGTATTGCTTAACCAGAAGATGACAGTAACATGCCCAAGCTCACTATTGGACAAACACATAACATTCAACAGAAACAGCATCATAATGGGGTGGAAGAATAACTTTAAATATAAAGTTATTTTTTATAGGAGATCAAAACTGAAAACTACACAGATGCTATGTGGTTTTGAGAGAACATTATTATGTTCTTTCTATGGAAACAACATAAGAAAGGTAAACAAGTATATGAAGCAAGAAGAACAAATTATATATCTGTAGGTGTTGCATAACTGGTCTCCCTCTCCCAGAAACAACCAATAAAACAATGAAAATTAGTCTCAACTGCCTTGCTCCCTCCTCCTACACATCCCAGGAAGTGATTTGACGGAGTGGCTTGGACAGCAGAATAATTTTAAAGCCTGGAGTTACATGAACCAGGGCCATCCCATCCGGACAAACTGGAAAAGAAATTGCACCCAGCCATCTGTACTCTCTATCCAGTTGCATTAGTCTGTGACACACAAATGCAGTGTCCTGGTGTTCATATTAGCAAGATCAGAAAGTAATTTGCTTTGCAGTCCAGACTGAAAGAGATCAAAGCTATATTTTGATTTCATAATGAACTGGTCAGTAACTTGAAGACTCAACTGTAACAACTGGCAGGGGTAGATGGTCAAAGGTTTCAACAGATATAAAACTTGGCAGATAGCCAGCAGAGATGTGGTACTGTCAAAGGGTAGACTGCAGGAAGAAAAAATTAAAATCAGGAGGATTGGTGGACCTGAGCTCTGGAAGAACAGTAAGAGAGCAGAACAGATCATCTTTGCCTGACATGCTTCCTAATTGAGATTTAGACGTATGCACAACAGGTGCAGAGTTTAATATACATGAATTAATAAAGATGCTGTCTGCCATTTGAAGTGGCACTACAGTATCTGTCCCATCTCCTGCCTGAAGCTTGAGAGTGACCTAGAACCATTACACACACACTGAACTGTGGGGAGGATTGCTCAGCTCTACAGTTTGCTTGACAAACATTTCCAAGTATACCTCTTGTTGGTAAATCAGTAAAATGTACTTGACTTAAATAATTAATTACTTCTCCCTGATGTCTATGCAGTGCACCTGTAATGCAGAGATGCTAGCAAATAGATGTTGCAGTAACCAAATGGTAACAAGTAGTGGGGTTTAAATAAGTGTTCACAGTATTCTCATACTCAACTACAGTGAAATATAAAACGCTATGAAATGCTCAGGTCCAACAGGACAACTCCTATACATGAATCTCCACAAGCAAGACAGATAGTTCATGAAGCCTGAAAAGACAGTGAAGCCAATGAAGTAGGAAACCATTTCCCCGTAACCTAGACATCATTTCTTTATGATCACTAAACCAACATTACTGAACCAGCTTACTGCTCTAAGAAAAAAAAAAAATTATCAGAAACCAAAACTGAGATTTTAGATAGAATCATAGAATTACTTAGTTTGGAAAAGACCTTCAGGATTGAGCCCAGCTACAGTGAGTCCGCACAAAACTCAAGGCATCCACAACCAATCTAAAAAGGTTATCCAACCATGCCAAAACTGCAATTCTTTTGGATCTTCCCTCCAAGTTTTTTCCACTTTTGCTTGTTTCTATAGGGAGTAAATATATGACCTGTAGGCACTGAAAAATAATGGTTTAATCCAAATTTCTATCACAGTTCAAAGAAAGCATTCATTTGACAGAAGTTGGTATCAGCATTTGAGAATAGGAATCCTACAGGTCAATGCCCAGCCTGCAGTTTTGGATTCTATTTTCAAAAAAATGTAATGAAAAAAGAAGAAATGTACCACAAAGCAATAAGCCTGTGTGTTACCTTTTAACTTTCATGATTTGTATTAATTAGCCAATACCATGACTTGAGATAATTTTTCCTATGAGAACGTGAAAAGAAAGTAGGAACTCATACCACCTATTGCAGAATTAAACCTTTTTGTTCACAGATACCATAGTTACTTTTGTAAATACATTGCACTCAAACTGTGAAAGAACCAAATCATCACTATGTACACACCATACTCTCTTAAAGAGAAACTTTATTTCTCTTGATAAGTTTAGCATAGTATAACTTGTATCACTGCAGTATTGTCCAATCACGGCATCATCGTACCCTGAACAAGTTAGTCCTATGAACGTAACAGGGCTTAAAATGCACTGATAGTACTGCAGAAAAGCGAAATTTAAATATGCAGGAGGTGAATCAAGCACTGTGTCCATTTACTGGATCACTTGGAAACAACAATCAGTGACACAGACCTCTTGCAGATTTTGGGGCTTTTTTTATTTGAACAAGTTGGATAAAACTTTACATAAAGATTATATGCGTTCTTCCCCTGCATTTATTTTGAAGGTTGAAAAGGATAAGAAAAATAAGTTAACAGACCTTCAAGATAGGGGTCCTATGAGTCCCATAAAAGCCTTCATCAAACAATGTTGCGTTTGCAATTTTTTTTCCACAGAAAGTGATGTAGTTTTTAAAGACAGGTAAGGTAGTAAGGTACAACCTTTTGAGTGATTAAATGGCTCTTCACAAATCCAATAACCAACTGCAACAATTTTCTGTAGGTTTGCTCAATCTCTTGTGGTGCAGGCATAATAGCAGTTCCCATTCCGTAAGTCTGTGTTATTTATCACTACTGTCCTTTATTCCTGAAAGATCTGAAAAGATGAGGGATTTCTGCAATCTCATTGGTACATCCTGTGATAGACACTTCAAAATGCAGAAAGAAAATTATCTGTCATTCTTGAGGGTTTTTTCCCCTAAATCAACATGAAGACTTTCCCACCTCTTTCTAGTTGTAAGCCTGTAACATTGTACTAATTTCTCATGATCAAAATGTCTTTTATAATAAAAAACACATGGTTTTCCTCCATTTCCTAGCTATAGATATTTTCCTTGGTGCTCTTCCCTTAATCTTTCTAAAGGAACTCCAAATTTTCTGTAGATATATCTTCCTCTCTGACAATTTCAAATACAGTTTCCCTCAGTTCTAGGAAATTAGCCCTTTCGATATAAGCTTATGATTGGACTTGTGCTCTGTTTTCCTATACTAAATATAATCAGGTCAGAATTACTGGTCCCTAGGCAACCATTAGCTTCTAGTCCAGTGGTTATTTCATCTTTATCCATCAAAATGAAACCAAGAATTGACTTATCATATATTCAATGCAATACCTTTTTTGCTTTAGCAAATTATCCTCTATTTTCTAGCAACAATAGCATGTTTTATGTCCAACTGCATAGATCTTCCACTAAATGTCTCTTAAAATGAAGTTCCCCCATAACAGCACCATTTTACTAACTGTGAATTACAGAGGTACTTAAAGTAACTTTTCTTTTCTCTAGTATCATTTGATGATCAGTAACAGATCCCTCCGGCAACATATCGATCCACACACAGTCAAAACCTCATCGTTACATTCCCAGTAACACTAAGAAAATTAACAAAGTCCTTAAAAAACAGACTGGCTGACTTGTTATTCTCTCTATCCTTCATACCGTGGCTCTAATTCAGTTCAGATCATTCTGCCAGTTATACAAAAGTTCTTATCACACCTTTTGCTTGTTATTTATCTACCATTATTGAAAAAGGAACTGAAATATATATTCTCCATATTATATGGAGCTTCACTGCAATTTCTCTAGATGCACCAAGTTGCAGTCTGTACGTATTTCCCTTCCTTACCAACTTCTAATGAAAACAGTGATTTAAAACCCTCCCGGTTATTTGTATGATGTTTCCGATCAGGATCATTATTCATCTTCTTTAAGACGCAGAACAACTTCTTTCTGTGGCTTCCTTGACTACAGATGCAATGTAGAATTCCACAAAAATGGACTTTCAGTTTTACCTCCACGGGAGTACCTCCTGTTTAACCTTCAGCATGTTCTGGAGTCACAAAAGAGGGAATGCCTGAAGACCTCCAAACAATATCCAACACTCACAGGGTGATTCTGGTTAGTTTTTTTTTCCTTCGCTTTTCTTTATACAAAACATACGTTTGTCTTCCTAGGACAATCCCTTTGAGAACTACTAGGAATATGCATGGTGCATACCTTCGACTTCATTAAGCATCAGAGACAAAATATCAGTAATGCTCTTTTTTCCTAATACAAACAGATCGTGCTCATTTAAAAGCACAAATAGTACAAAACCAAGTTATAATACAGGAATTCATTAAAAGGGACAAGTTTTCTGATAACTTAGTCTTCCCCTATATTTAAACTGAATGTCACAATGCAAATAAATCCTACCTTCTATAGAAAACTATGCTACAAGGTATTAGTTAAAAATTAAATACTGCTCAACATCAGTTATTTTGTAATCTCAGTTCTTGCAAACTTGCATTCCAGATTTTGTAGAAGTTCAAAATACAGTTGTCCCCAGTTTTGAAAAGAAAATGTCTAGCTTAATTTTCAGCTTTTGTCTCCTTGACTTTGGTGTTCTCTGAAAGGAAGTTGGCTATTGTCCATCTTAACTCATGCAACATTTTGTTGCTTATGCCTAATGTAATTGCAAACATGATGTGTATTCATAATTAAGCCCAAAGGGTAAGCCAAGAGCCTGAGATGTGCTGGAAAATGCTAAAAGAAGAGTGTCTAATCTCTTCAAGAGCAAAAAGTGGAAAATATACTACTAATGAAAATAAACCAATAAAAATATCAATTATAGTTCAAACAGGCTGTAACACCATTTTCCGTGACATTGAAAAGTATATAGCCACTTTACTAATGAAATTAAGTTCTACTAGTTATAACAGACATGAGTCTGCACAGCCTACTTAATGAGTCTAAATCTAATCAGAGGAACCTGTGATAGTCTGGTTCTGTCTGGACAGACCTGAAAATCTGGAAGGCATTCATTGCTACACTGAAATAAATCTTGAAAACCTTGCAACACCACTCCTGGTATATGCCCTTTCCTTTTCCTTCACTCAATCCGCTGGAAATGGAATACCTTATGATACCCCATGAAGCCTTTCCAAAAAAATCCCCTAACACTTGAATAACTGTGGATGCCTCCACACAGACCTCCTCTGACACTGTGAGCTTGTCACAGACAAATGATACAGCAGCCTTTATAGCTCTGGGCTGTAAGGAAAGGGAAATTAAGATAGTTTGTACATGACTGATGCAAGGGGAGTATACATTTGCCTGGAAATTACTGACGTCAGCGTCCCAAAAGTAACATGAAGAAATAACCCCAAAGACCAATCCCGAAAGTAAAATCAGGAAATAACCAAAAAGAACAGAAAATGGGTCATGAGATGAAATCACTCAAAGCAATGTGAGATACAGAGACTCATGTTAACGGTCAGGCCAAGTGACTGGTGACATCTCCTTGTATGGTAGGGTAATTTTGTCAGGGGAAAAGGGGAAGATCCTCCAAAGATCTGGAAGAACATCAGCCAACAAGACCACCAACTGTGCAGATGCACTGGAGCCCTTTTGCTCAACACTGGATCTGGGACAAAACTCCATGTTGGTCCCTGAGCTGGACCATGGTCAGAACACCATCTTGACCAGTTATCAGAGCCCATCACAAGTAGCCTCCATCAGTCACCCACTGAGAAAGATAAGCAGAGACAAGACCCCTCTGGATAGCCACAGTGTGGGCAGCAGAGAGTAGTCAAGTGCAATAGGTCTTAGGAAGTGTTATTATTCATTACTGCTTTATGTAGCTTTTTCTCTAGCTTTACTGCTTTACTAACTTCAGGTACTTTAATCAGCTAATAAAATAAGTATTTCAATTAAGCAAGGGTTTGTCTATTTTCCTGGCATCACCACATGCACATTAATCGATGGGCTGTCACAGCCCCGCCGTGACAGAGCTCAGTGCACAGCGTGCGGGAAGGAGGCACTGAAGGCACTGAAAGCTCCAAATCAATTCCTGCTCTCCAGTGCCACATCTGCCCTCTGACAAACCGGGAGAGCACACAGGCAGTGTGAGGTTGCCCCTACCATGAATAAATACCCCCGTTACTAACTCAGTAGGAAGCAACTTAAACGCTTCTCAGTACTTCACCCCCACTGCACAAAAGACCATGATATCAAATGTGTATTTATTTTACAAAGACAACGTGATGCTTGCATAGACACCCATGACCCCTTTTAGAATACAGCATATTATATCTTATTTTCTTCTCAGAGGACATAAATAACCAAGAGAAACTGTGCTATAAGGCACCAACAATTATGAATAATAAAAAAGGAGACCAAAACAAAACTAAACATCTTTTTCTCTGGCTGACTGAAGGAAAAAAGAATAAAAATCAACCACAGCCCTGCAGAAGAAAATCATTAGATTTCTCACAGAGCAATGGGAGACTAATTGCCAGGAAGCCAATGTATGCTTACGTACCACAGCTTAATAGGCAGAGCAAAGCCAGGCTTATTCCTCAAATTTACCAAGCTGAGGAACACTAGGATGGTAGCAACTACAGGGAAAAAAAAAAAACCAAACTCTTCAACATTTGGTGTCCCAGGAGATACAAAGAAACTGGAATGGCTTATGGTATTATGAACTTATAAATCCATTGTAGTAAAAATATCAGACGAAAAGCCTGCCCTTATGAATTATGACCCAGTCATATTAGTGTAATGGTATAAGTATAATCAGCATTATGCTGGGTTTTAGTGATTATTCCCATCCATATATAAAAGAAAACAAAAAAATGTAAGTAGATTAATTTTGATCGGGGACAGATTCTGAGGAAGAATCTAATAAAACCACAATACACAGAGGAAAGACTTGACAGCAACTGGTATCAGTCTATTCAGGCAATAATAAGAGAAGAGACTGTAATATGGGCACAAAGTCCCTTTTCCCATAACATGTTTCATTTTTTTCTCCCTTCTATAGCTCCAGGATTACAAAATCTACAGTTTTACAGCAAGTAGGAAGCACTTAAGAGCTGTTCTGAGACTGAAACCTAGAAACTGGAAAACTGAACACAAGAGTAACCCAGTCTTACAGCTCTCACAAAAGAGCACAATCTTTTCTATTCTAAAAACTATAAACTCCAAGAAGGACTGGAGCTGGATAAGACAATCTGAATAAGTTTTTCATAAAATTGTAAAATTTTTTGCAGTTTAAGTATAGAATTTTAATCCTAATGCTGTTTACAGCATTTGAAGAATGAATGCTAATTAGCTCAGCAGTTAAGGTAAATTAATCTTTAAAATTAATTAAATTAGGAACAAATATTGAAACACTGCCAGAAATGGACAAAAGACAATAACGCTAAAACTACTGGACACGGCAGAGCAAAAGAGCAGAAATAGGGCTCATTACAAGGGGACTGCATGAACTTCAAACATTAAGTTGCCTTAAGACCAGCATGAAACATAACAAAAGCCACAGCCTTCAATAGTTTCAGCAAGACTAAAGATAAACATGGAATGAACTATCAAACCTGCAGTTCACTGTCCAGTCTGCAGTCTCCACTCGGTGCCTGCTTACCATGGCAAAAATCAACAGACATCCCTTGTTAAGAATTTAATAACATAAATAAATGTAAGAGGACTGCATGAATACAAGTGTAAAAGGGCAATCAGAAAGATAAGTATGACATCTCCGCGCATCTTCCTCCCCAACAACATCAGGCAGTAGCTGTGGGCTTTCACACAAGAAATGTGACAGCTAGCAAAAATGGAAATACTACAATTTCACATAAGTTTGCCTCCTCAGCTTAGGCAGTTGAAAAGCTGTGTGAGAACAGTAAAACTGTAAGCTTCTGTTTCTATAATTTTTTCCAAAGCACAGAGAACAAGCATACTAAACAATTGCCAGTACAAAAGTTTTAAATAAATCAATTAGGAGACATCATATCCTAATAAATATCAAATCATTTTGCATTCATATTTTAAACTAAGGATTAAGACAGAAACTCAGTTATTCATCCAATCTGCTCATTTAAGAATTCATCAACTAGAGAGATTAACATGCCTTATGGCTGCAGAACATGAAACAGCTTTGTCCTCGTACATTACTCCTATTAATAAATGCAGCTTTAGCATGTATTAACATTTCTTAACTGTCACCTGTGAAATTTGAGGTAATGAAAACATTCACTTCTCCCTTGTACCATACAGTAACTACAGGAAGGAAAACCAACTCAAGTAATTTATTTTTAGAAAACTAATCGTTGTTAAAAGGTGGTTCATTTTTCTTTACAAGACTAAATAAAATAAGCGAGAGACTATTTAAGTCACACTATTTTAAAGTGTAACCGTATAATGATGAGTCTGGAACCAGAGGCATTCTATGGCACAACTACAAGTGATTTGAAGAATAAGAGGTTGGTAATAGCTGCTTTGCCTAAAAAACCCACACCCCTCCATAGCAAACAAAAGTACTCTGTCCTTTGCTGAAAACACTAAAGAACTGGCCAACTGAAAGACAGCTTGCCATCCCATACTACTGCATGTCCTATAAAGAAGTGGGGAAGAAAAACCAATGCTGGAATTACCATCTCCCACTCCATTCCTTGTCTATTACTGCTCCCCAGCTGAGGATGGGCAGAGAAGGGGCACTGTCAGTACTTGCTCTTTGGTGAGAGGAGAACACCTGTATCTCAAACCCATCAGTGAGAGGCCGCTGTTCGAAGAGCTCTTCTCTCTCCTTTGCTTTAGCATCGCTCTCAGCCACACTGGAATCACAGCACTTCTGTGAGGGAGCAGTACCATGCCTGGCCACAACCACCACCCTCCAGATACCTGAAGCTGGAGCAAGAGGGGTGGCAGAATGGGAAACGAAAACAACACTTAAGAAGCGTCAATCCAGATTGCTTCCCTTTGGTGACATCTCCTTATTTATAAATTATACTCATAAATACAGACACTGTTTTGCTGGGTCTGTATCAGCAGCATTCTACATAACTCACTGTAACTTTTATTTCACTTCTGATTCACAAGTTCAAATGGCAAACACACATCTCAAATTCAGCACAACTTCTTACTGCTTAGCATAAAACAGAGGGCTCAGTCTAGATAAGGGTTATAACAGAAATCTAATCTGCATTCTATCTTTTTTTCCCCTATGCAGAAAGATAGCTATTAGGGTGACAGAGTACAAGAGAGGACACAAAAGCAGGTAAGTACCTTGCCCATAATAGCCCACAGAATTGCTGTGGAGAAGTGATTAAGGCACAACGAGGCATCACCTTCAAAACCAACTCCAATGAAGGTAGGTTAAAAAATGAAGTCTGACACAGACATAGCAATTTCTGTATCAAGGAGACCTGAAGAACCTTTGCAGTGCTGCCAGGTGCATCTGTATGAGAAAACATATTTTTAAAAAATGTCTAGGAAACAACACTGTGCCTATTTCATGTCTACAATGATACTATGCAACAAGTCAATCCAATTTTCATGGCATTCTTTATGTCCTAAAAACTAATTCTTTATTCTGAGTTTTCCTTTTTTGATATTCTGTCATAACAGCTTTAGACAGAGCACCACAACACAGCACAAATCCTCACAATAGGATCATGCTTCAGGCATTTTATTCCCAAAGATTATTTGCTAAAGCTGTACTCATGCCTGCATTAATTTTTTTTTTTGTACGAGTAGAATATATAAGCAGCATAACTACATTTCACTAAAATACACATCTATCTACAGACCGAACTGCAGGTTGTCTCAATTCAGAGTAAAAACACTACGTTAACTAAAAAGTGCAGCAACCTGCAGTTTGTAAGCCCTTACACAACCAATGAAACCAAGGGACAGTAAAGGAAGATACTCATCACACCACATATCTTAGGAGGCATTCTCTCTGTATGTGGCCATACAGTAGATCAAGATACTGCAGAAACTTGTGAAGGAAGTTTACCTTTACAGTATCTATAACGTGAAGGTATGTTTTAGGCTCTTCCTTTTGCTCTAAAAATATAGCAAAAGCAAGGTGTCATTTATCCCCTTGATCCCCTCTCATCAGGACTATCAGTAAGCCTCAAACGGGTACTGAATCAACTGTAATTTCCATTGTTTACTGTCCCTTGCCTTCTTGTTTGTGTGCACATCTTCTCTACGGGTGACTTCAGGCATGGCACATTCAAACTCTCAGACTGGGATATAAATCTCAAAACCTTTTGGTGAAACAGTGACTAAGAAAACTTATTCAAGTGGAACAACACTCCTCAGTACACTAACAGCTTTACAGGGTGACTGGAACCAGCTTCTTTTACAAATGGCTAGGATTATGAGAAAGAGTTGCTTTGTACAGTCCTTTTTTAATAAAGTCTTGGACAAGGCTGCTATCTCACTGAATGCTTGCTGAAAGGGCACTGCTAAACATTTGGTTTCTTAGTTATTCCATACTCACTGAAAGACTGAAGGGCTTGAATCTGAGAAAGTAGGACTGCCTTCTACACACAGCATGTGTGACAAGCATGTCCAAGCCCCTGGGTCCACAGAAAGAAGCTTGGGGAAAAGCAGAGACAGCTGAATTTTGTGACTCAGAACAAAAAAAAATATAAGAGTTGGACACAATATCAGGAAGGGACTTAAGAGAGACACAGACAGAGATTGCTCCCAGTGATATGGGGGCAGAGGACAAGGGAAAAGAGGTAGAAATCTCTCCATCTCTTTGTAAAGATGACAATAACCAGTAAGACCCCTTTCCTAATTTTGATCCAGGAGAAAAGTTCCCAAGACAATCTGCTGACACATTTGGCAAGATGTACCAAATGAAATATATTGAACAGATGCATTATTATACTTCTAGAATTCAAATCCATTGAGAGAAAACAAGGGATCTTGCACCACTATGCCAATTGATGTAAAACTGAATCCATGGAAAACTGCAATCATGTGCTTCAGAGTGCCCTGAGCTTTAATGCAGTCAATATTCTTGAAGGACAAGCTCTTCAACAGAAAAGCTGTCACAGTCAGTCTGGGAAGGTGAGAACAGCACGTCTCTGCAAACACTGAACAGCCCTTATAGTATCTGCAAGGGAGATCAGGTTGATCTCGGAAATAGGAAAGGTCCACACTGAAAGCAATTCATCCATTTCCTGAGGGCAGGATAACATGACCTGAAGGCAAAGCCTAGAACTGGGTGTCACGAAGATGTGGGGCTGTTGCTCTTCCAGAGCTGGAAGGCAGATCCTAAGAATCATAAAACAAGCCTTTACAGCTAAGAAACTAACTTGTGACACAGATTTTGGAGTGACAGAAGCCACAGTTGTCATGACAAACTTCATAACTTACAGAGTCGTTACTTCTGTACATTCATCCAGAGACAAGAGAAGTATCTGGAACACTTTCCGTAACGCATTTGAAACCTCATTAGATAAACCTGTCCTTTACCAAAACAGAGATACTAATGCTCCCTGCCATTAAGTCTCAGGCTGATGGTGATCTGACACAGTGCTTACAACTCAAAGCTCCAAGTGCTTTGAGAGAGAGAAAGAGAGAGAGAGAGTTCCTAGGTCTTTCTGTTTAGTTCGGACCCTATAGTTTCATTTTGTCCACCACTGAGTCCCCTTCAGCCCATGCTTCCACTCATGAAACCATCTGCGTGTACTGCTCAACTCTCTTGAGTGGTTTCAGTCGTTTCCAGGACCTGTTCAGAAAAGCACACTCCAAAATGGGCAAAACCTGGGCACACAGTGGTCTCTCTCATGGGCTATTTTCTACTACCCCACCAGTACCCATAACCTCGATAAGACACACTCCAAACAACTGTTCAGTCCTGTCACCAGGGCAGCTGGATCCCAATACGCACAGACAAATACAGACTTAGGTAAAAATGTGCAGAGAACACATAAAACAGAACTATCTTTTGCACAGTCTCTCCTTAGTATCTCTGGCAAATTTACAAACCATATCCAGGCAAACTCTCCATAGGTCTACGTTGCCCTACTTCCATCAACATCAATGAGGTTACGAAAATTTAAGGCAGCAGAGGATCTTGCATCATAAAAGTACATGTCATCCTTCTCAAAATCTTAAACTGCAATCCACATGAAACAAATCATCTTTGCATACCTCAAATGCTAAATATCTGTTTTCCCTTGTTCTTCACTGTACTCTAAAAGACAATGGAAATCGCACATTGCCGATGTTTAGGCAGGAAGACAGACTCTCAAGGGTTTGGTTTGATGCTCACTCCAAGCTTTAAATACTTAACCAAACCTGTCAAAATCCCTTGTTCCCTCACAAACTAAGCACAGAATACCTGGGCACACACAAATTTTCACAACTTCCTGTGCCACTGAACAAAGAATAAGATGATTAAAGAAAACAGTAAAAGGTTTTAGCTGTATTTGGATAAAACAGATATGAACAGTTTGGACTCTTGGCCAAAGCTTCTTTGAACATTAAGGACTACATCTGGCAAGGAATTTGAGAGTTAATTTCACAATAGAGCTTAAAAGCTTGTGCTTTGTGCACCGCACAGAAGAAAAGGAAAATCTATCTTTTCCTATTTAAAAAAAAAAAAAACGTGATCTATGCTTAAGCAAAGAAGGCACAAACATATGGGGCTGAACTATCAATTGCTTTTACAGGGTATTGGAGGACACAAAATCAAAGTGGAGGACGGTGTGGATACTGTTCCTCTGAAAAAGAAATAGAGACACTCATAGGGCCAGAGAGGAGACCAAAGGTACCAAAATTATCAATGAAAATCAATCCCAAGTGCTGGAGAAAAAGCTCTCCTTCTCTATGTCTCGATACACATTTTAGCATAGGAGGTTATAAAAAAAGGGTGCTTAGAATGGGTACATCAGTTGAGTCTATCAGCTTCATAATATTTTTCTTTTGATATTCAACACTGAGGCTGGCTTTTTCTTCACTTTCAAGAACATGGGCAGCCAGTGCCAGCTGGACACCTCAACTAGCCCTTGGTAGTGACCACAACCTTCTTGGCCCAGTGTTTGCATTCTGGGTTTTGTTCAGGATTTTCTTGTTTCCTTTTTGCCTTGTTCCTTATATCTTGTTCCTTTGTTTCTTGTTTCCTTTTAAAGTTCTGCCAAAAGCCTTTTCTTTTCCACCACGAAAATGTATTTCAGACTGCTCAGTAAAAGGCAGTCGGTTAAGAAGCAAGAATGGATGAGCAGAACAAATACTGATTTCATTTAAAATGAATACTTTAGAAGTTCGAGCAGAGCAGAAATAATCTTCCTTTATAAATCATCTACTCCCTATACCAGACTAAGTATGATTCAGCTCCAGATAGAGATATCTAAACAGAAGGATCTGCACTGTTCTTCTACTCAGCTGAGATCTAATTGCTACAGTCAGAGAACTCTAAAGGAGCAGTTGGCTCTCCTGTGACAGACACCTACGACTGGTCAGCGAATTCTCTAGTAATTTTATCTCCTTGGACTAGAATGGTGTGATCACGGATAACTATCTAAATTACTGGATGGATAACTAAATTAGAGGTATTTTCATGCAGCCTCTGAACTTGGTAAGGACAGTAAGGCTTTAATAATCAAAATAGTGAATCTGATTCTTTGGTGAGACATCACCTCAGAAGAATCCAAGCATGTTCATGTCAGTGGAAATGCCAAATGAAGGTGCTAGATCAAACCAGGCTCTGCTGGTACCAGCTCATTCATGCACTGGACCAACAAACCAGCTTGAACAGACCACATTTGCTGACAAAACGTGTGTGAAGTGATGTCACTGTTACCTGCCCAATGTAAAGGTAGACAAACTCCTTGTTGATCTGAGTTTTCAGTCTTACTACAATACAAAAATTGGATCTACTTGAAATTTTTAATCCAGACTAATTTTTTTTAAAATAATATAGCCTTTTAAAAAAATGGGGGGGGGGGAGGTCCCAAGAATACTTTACTCTGATTATAATTATTTTAGTTTTTGGCAAAGATCTTTCTGTTTTTATAGCACCCTCTACTCAATATAAGAAAAATTATATTTGTCAACATATTTTTCTGAAATGTAAATTTACGGAAAGTCAATTACACAGGCCTGCCATACCAAAGGCAGCAAACTGTTACACAAATAGGTCAAAAAATTACATATTAATATCATGGCTTTATTACTGGTCTTGCTGAAGTGATATCCTAAATTGAAATCAAAGTAAACCTGAATTCTTTCCTCTCTCTACTGGTCCCACATGATGATTGCTGATTTCTCTGCAGAGCTAAGGGTGAGCAACTCCCTCAGTAACAACTACGCTTCCTTGCAGAAAAAAAAGTGCATCCCCCAGCCTACCCTTCCCTCCATGGCAGCAACAGCAAGCCAACTGACTGAGGCTTCTTCCCAAGCAACAGAGGCAGCAAAATCATGGCCATTTTGCCCATACGTCCATTTCTGACAACTACCTTACCTATCCCTAAAGGCCAGTTCTGCCTTTGTACCTCCTTGTAGATGACCACACTTTATCCAGTCCTTTCATTCTGATGACAGGTACGACCACTATTGAAGCTCTCTTTTTATTGCTCCCCATAATGGTGTTGAAGCATCAGCAATTAGCATTAGCCTCCAGTATTTATTCCAGGAAGAGCAGTACTTGTAGAAATTGTGCCAACTGTCTGACAGGCCTTTTATTGCTGCTGTAATAGTGGAAATGTCATGTGTTTGGATATCACAGCTACAGACTACTAATGTCACAGAATAGTACGCTCATAGGTTGTGAAAGTAGCCTAATAACACATTAAGGTCTAATGAAGCAACTTTCCCAAGGCCCTTCTCCCCATTTCAGTATATTCTCATACATTAAATAGATGTTCATGTCTCCCACTGACACTCAGAAGAGAAATTACGATTTTGTCTCTGAAATAAGGAACCAGGTAGCCATATGCAGATTGAGAAAAGTATAGAACAGAAAAGTCAGTCAAACCCTACACTGAAAAGGCAAACTTGCCGCTTGAGAGCAGTATCTCTAAGGTAGCTTGTACTTTAAACATGTGGTAAAAATATACACTGAAGAAAATTAATGAACTTTAAAAGCCTAAAGTAAACTACTTTAAGGCACACAAAAAATACAAGTGACACTTACAAAGTACTTAAATGAAGATGTAAGCAGCTTCAGCAGTGTCCTACATGGGCTACCTATGATTGGTACAGTAGTAAGGGCAATGCTCAACTTCTTTTTCCTCTGTTTCTCAAGGCAGTCAAAACTGAAATCCCTCTGCTCCAACTTATTCAGCTTTCCGTAGTATCCCATAAATAAAACACACCGTAAGTATACACAAAAACTTAAAACAAAACACTTTGTTGTGTCTTATCTTCAGTCAGTTGCATAAAGCAATAGGTCTTTAACATGCACCTACTTCTTCCCATGGAATATCCTCTGCCAACACCTGCCACTGCTTCCTCCTATGAGGATAAGAGAGTGGGACTTAAGACTTTTTTGGTCTTCTCAACAGGAACTTTGAAAACACCTGATACTCAATAATATTCCTGTTAAATACAGCTATTCAAGGCAAAAGATTAATAGCTTTATATACCAAAATTTCTTACTCAGTTTTCTAAATGAATGCATTGTCATGAACAGAGATGCACCACTGAAGCCTGTGTAAAAATAAATAATGTCATTTAGACTCTTCTTTAATTTTTACATAAAATCTTTTCCATGTTGTTTGATCTCCATTCTGATCTATCAGGAGTGGGCACACCTCCCACTCTCAAGGAATCCAGTCTCATCCAGGTTACAGTCAGTCTGATTTCTTACGTGCTTCCATAGACACTGTTTTCACACTGTAAATAGAATACAGAAACAACACTCTGAAAAGAAGAAAAAAGAAAATAACACAAACCAGTAGGAGTTATCAGGGAAATGCCGCAGTACAAACTGCTTTCCCTTACTAGATGATCAATAACACATCTTGATTATGTTACAGTTACCTGTGCACAGAGAATTGGCATTTTTATACTTTCCCTCATTTGGTTGGTGGAATTTCAAGATATTTAAAGTTAGAGTAAAGTTAGTCCTTTGGTTCATCAGTACTCCTACATATAATATCTGTGAATAATGACCATAAAGACCATTTTTTAAAGCATTTTTTGTTTTTAAAACAATAATGCATATTTGTGTTTTTATTCTACAGCACTTTATCTTGCAACAAGTACTTTAGAATTGGGGGGGGGGCAGGGAAGCACCAAAACCAGAAGAATGAAGCATATATGGGGGCAAGAAGGGGTGTAATTCTTTTTCAAGTCATCATGATCCGGGCTAATTGCATACCATTTTTGGTATATAATTGGTATGTAATTTTTGGTATGTAAGGGGGCTTACAACTACACAGCAAGTAGGTGGAATGAGCGTACTAAGCCAATTGATGTAGCGTTAATCTACCTCAGGGGGTATTCACGGGTCTGAAGACTGAGCAGCCAACCTAGACGTGACCTCAGGCTGATGTTCAGCACCTGAATCTGCTGATACCACTGTGGTTCCATTGCTTCCTGTAAATCAAATTCTGCTTGATTACACATATCCACACTACAGCCAATTCTGGCTTTTGACTAGACTGATTTCTATGGCATCAGCAAATAGTAGCTTGTCCTACCTGTGGAGTAGAGTACAGCCAACCAAGATGGAGCTGTTTGCCATCCTGAACTTCCATGGTGACAAATAATTAAATGCTGGTATGTTTCTGAACTCTTCTGGACCCTCACGGATTTTGAATGCAGACACTCGCTCCAGCTTCTCAATGAGACCCCATGAGACTATCCTGATGCCACTGTTGGCAATTCCAATCCCCAGATCCACAAGCCCCAGCAAGGCCTCCCAGCACCACCATTCAACATTATCTGTTTGCCTCCACTCACCTTCAGGACTGACCAAAAGCTCAGGCACACATCTCATACTTTAGTTTCCACCTTTAGCATCATTAGCTTACAAAAACTAAACCTCGCGGGACAAAGAGTGTTTGAGCTGACCCTGGTGTTGGTAATTTGAGGCATGCAGGCAGGGTACTGTCCCTGCTAAATTATATTATACAGGTCAGGGAGACTACGAAATCAAGCATTAAACATGTCTTCATTATTTCTCTCTAGATAATTAGTGAGAGAGTCAACCAAGGACAGATTCACTCATGAGCCCAGTTCCTAAATAGAGACATCACAAAAGGACATTGCTTGTATGGAAGGTACAGAGAAAATGGCGTGATGGTAAGTAAAATTATCTTTTATGAGAAAGACACAAGGAACAATTCACTGATGACCATTATAGGCATACTGAAATTGTGCAAGAGGTGTTATGAAGATTGATTCCTTACTAGCTATCAACACAGCATACAGCGGTGGCACACAGACAGAAGTTAAAAGTAGTTGGAGTCCCGAAAGCAGGAGAGTTGATCCCTCTTGCCCTCCCCCCATTTCATTCTCATTCAAGTGTAATGAATCAACATGAAACCACTTTGCTCAAAATCTCTCTGTTCTCCAGTTTTTTTTGCACTGCTGCTTCAGAAAGGACAGAGGCCATGGAAAGGACCAAACAAATAGGCAGGAATAACTAGAAACGGTACAGACTAGAAAATAAAACTGTCAGTAGTTTTTTCTTTGTCATTCCCAGAAAAAATCTTCAACTCTAAAGCCTGGAAAACCTTTAGGTCTCAGGAAATGCTCTAGAGACCAACTCCACATCTCATAACAACAGAACTGACTTTAACAGTACAACAGCAGAGATAAACGTGACTTGCAGCAGCAATAAGGCACCTGCTAACAATACTCCAAGAATTTAGGTATTTTAATAACTATACTTTCTACTCAACTATGCAGAGGAGTAGCAAAAAAAAAAAAAAAAAAAAAAAAAAAAAAAAAAAAAAAAAAAAAAAAAAAAAAAAAAAAAAAAAAAAAAAAGCAGCAAACTACTGACCTGTATCTTGTTTAATTCCCAAAAGCTCAAAAATCTTCATGTTTACATACTCCACCGCCATCAAATTTCAAGTGAGAAGAAACAGTCACTGTGGGACATTTTAAGATCCAGCACTGCTGATTTCTGTATCCATCACTTATTCTAATTTTCACAAAGGGAAAAAATTGCTCAGCTGCAGAGATTTACCACAGCTGAAATAATAAAGGTCTATAACATCAGCATTTCATCAGGATAAAATTGAAGGAGATTCTCTTTCCTAATCTAATACTAAAGAAACTAAATGAACCAAACATTTTGGGTTTGAAACATGATGAATCGTGCATGCAACCTGCTGCATTAGTTACACGAGATGACCCAGTGGAGACCAAGCATGTAAGAACCTGCAGCAGTATTTAGGAGACGTACATACAAGTACCCACTGAAACAAGTTTAAGTGGGTCATTGGATGGCAACAGTTGACATTTTGCCAAACCAGGCATGTATCTGCCTAAAGAGTCTTACTGAAGAAGTATTTTGGGGACAAAATATTAGAAGGCTAAAGCAACTATTAGTGTTGACTCAGCTTTGAATGATGAAAAAAGAAGGTTCTGGAAAGGTGGACAGGGAGGGATAAAGAAATTGAAATGTCCCTTACGCAGGTATTGTGATCACTAGCTTTGCCTATCAATTTTTAGAAGACTATACACCAGCAACATCCACTAGAATTAAGTCAAAAAACTTATATACAGTTTGAAATATTATTCATTCCAAACTCTAAGTTATTGGAGGAGGGAAAATGGGCTAATTTTTTTTTTTTAATAGTGGTTACCTAAAATTATACAAGAGATGCACAAGTGATTATACAAGAGATATACAAGTGACTCATTTACATCAGAAAACTTATTAGACCCTAAAGTAAGAAGAACAAAGAGTAAATACTGCCTACTGGCCATACTAGTTCTAAATTGGAAAATATAACTATTTCTCACTGAAGACTCTAAGAATCTATGACTTCATTGCAAGGGCCATCTTAAGAAAATAAATACAGATACATTAATCTTCCAAATAGGAACTAGAAGCATACTAGGTTAAAAAAAAAAAAAAAAAAAAAAAAAAAAAAAAAAAAAAAAAAAAAAAAAAAAAAAAAAAAAGGTGTTGAAGAAAAAGGAGGCATCAATAGACAGGCAACACTGGAAAAAGTGCTGAGGACTTATTTACCTGGGAGGTATAAAGGTATATTGATAAGAACTTCCAGTGATGACTCCCAGCTGGGTGTGCTGGAGCTGTAAGGCAGCTGCTCCTAATGTGATAATTGAGAGTGCTAATGCTCTCAGTCAGGTCACAACACTTAAGCATATTACACAGATATGACTTAAAACACACCACAAAACACAGTGAGAGCTGAATTCATTCCATCACCACTCAGGAACAAGTCTTACTAATGAGGTATGCTACCCTCACGCTGCAGCAGTGCATTGCTGGACAGGTCTGCCGCTTTTCAATTTGTAGTCCTGTCACAGCATAACCTGAAGGTAATTTCAGTAGAAAATATGAACCTATCTCCTACTGTTTGCATTCAAATCTCATCTTCACTCGACAAGAAGCAACTCCGCACCATGACCTTACTATTTACACCTGGAGGCACAGCGTTTCCAACCGAGAGCCACCAAATGAACTGATAGTTTTCCTAGATACAAACAAGTCTAAAATGTTCAGAGGTTCACTGTGGAGATGGTATTTCAATTTTACCACGTGCATCACTCTGATACACTAGATGACCCTGAGTAAGGACAGAAGATAGGGGAAGGAAGAACAGATATGTTGACTTAAGATGGGATAAAGGAATTCTCAGAACCATTTTTGCAGATGCAGGTGAATAAATTTTTTAACCAATTAATTACGTTCCCCACCTCTGTAAGTCTTATTGCAACTCATAACAACTTACACGGTCTTAGGGTCCTACATACTAAATGTTTAAACAGTAAATAAAATTGTAAAAGGTTAATATTTGTAAGTACAGGCTAAAAAGCATTTACTGAGGATGAGCCATTCATTCCCTTTCTCCCCCACAACCATTCGAACCCCTTGAGTAATCTACATTCAAAACAAGTCCCTGGAAAAATGGATTAATGGGAACATTGAAGGCTCTCAAAGAAGAATGGTAAATGTGATTTCAGATCAGCTATGTAATTCTACATGTGTATCACTCTCCACAGTACTTTACCATGTTAACACATTACTTTACATGTGCTTTTACCATTGTAACATGGGCAGTGTACCAGCTTCTGCACAGTATCTGCTCTACAAACAAATAAGGATTCCATAAACTAGACTGCCTAAAACCCACTGAACTCATTTAGAATTGGAAAGCGTTTCCATAAAGAAAAATGCGTATATTCTCATTTTAAACAGATAAATGCAAATGACCAAAAAAACCTGTGAGTTTTGTGTGAATATCTGACCTCCTCTGAGCTCCTTCTTTGACACTGGATCAGCATCTCCTACGTTCTCCCAAGAGGTCAGTAAAATATCACCAGCTTGAGGCATTCATGAACAGTGACTATGCCTCTCACACTACATCACAGGAAATAAAATGTATCCTGACATTAAAAGCCTTTTTGAAGAAACCTTTATTGTCTCTAAGCAATCAAATCACGAGGTTTCCCCTCCTACTGTTTCTCATCTCCTATATAGTGGAAAGACAAGAAATGTACCCAGATGAAAAGGTTTTGCGCTTGACAACAATATGAGTGCTCTGAAAGTACACTAAATCCCTTAAACAATAATTAAGCACCAAATGAACCATTTAAAAATTCACCGCTAACATTAGAGCAAATTAAATTAAGCCAAGATTAACATATTAAGTTTGCTCAACCCAAAAGCAGGTATTTCATATAGTTCCTGTTTAGCTATGTGTAAACTATTTTTCAAAATATCTGACTATAAAGAAGGGCCAACAAATACATGCAGTTAAGTAAATGAGACAACTGGGTAACCTATATTCAAAGCATAATGGTGAACTAGCTCTTTATTTTTTTTCCCCACAGTCATTAGGATGCTCAGTGTCCAGGTTTCTGTTGATAAAAACTAACAGTTTTCACATTCTAACATATTCTATTACCCAATTTACAAAGCTGTGTCCCTTTAGATTAGCATCAGTATGTTACTTGCTAATTCTTGTGGGGGATAAGTGAGTAAGGAGGGAATTTCCACAGGATTCCTTAAATATCAAGAAAGTCTATTTTACTGAAAACTATGTTGTTCACATGTGTGTTGAAACTTGTGACATACCTGTGACCTTTATGTCAATGAAAACAGCGGGATCTAGATAGCTGAAAGACTTGAGTACAGTAGGTTACCTTCTGTGTATTATTCAAACCAGGAATGAAAAAATATAGGGTCATTATACAGGGCTGCAGGTTAAATTTAGATGTTCAAGTTATTTCCAGATTCAATCCAAATTTCAATCATTTTAAGTGGAAACCTCCCCTTGCCCCCCAAACATTTTCAGAGCCACATGCATGTTCTACTACTTACAAGTGCAAATAACTTGTTTTAATTGAGTAGAGGAGGAAACTCTTTTTTTGAGGGATTGATATCTGTTACCCATCAGTCACTATGGCAATGATAAACAGGTAGTGTTTGCTCGCAAGAATATCTACAGGTTCAACAGTTTTCACTCCTAACACTGATTGTTGGTTTTTTTTTCATTTTTATTATACAAGAAAGCACATTATTCCTATAGCAAGGTAACTGGGGGCATCCTTTTAAATAATCACCTAATAACTAGGTAGGAATTAATTAGCTCACATTTTTATGTAACAATAAGTATAAATAAGGATGATGCGTTTCTCTTTAAACAGTTTAGAGATAAATTCACCACAGCAAAAAAGACACCAATATTAGAAAAAAACCTCAGTGTTTCCCATGTTCCAAATGTTTCAAAACATTTGAGTTTGTTCATTTCACCAAAATATAAAAACTGAAGTATCTTAGTATGAAATTCCTACTAAATCAGGTTCCCATGAGATGATTTTTGATTGTTCAGGAATATAATTAGGCTACGAAGTTTTAAAATTAAAAAACACTTGACAAAAGACCAATTTTTATCACAACTACTATTTACCTTATTCAATAAGCAACTATAGACTCTTGTTCTTATAACTGTCTCCCAGAATCTGTAAGAAATTCTTTTCATGCACCATTTCAATGTAAACTAATTAAAGGGAACTAAAAAAGCCAGGCAAAATACAAAGGCTGAAGACTTCAATATTGACTCTGAACACCAGTTTATGCTGTAGATGATGTCTGAGTGGCTTCTGATGCGCCTTGTTCACAAAGTTATAATGTGAGGAAGAGAGCATACTAATTGTTCCAGGAGCCACAAAACTCCCAGCACAAACTGACTAATATGACACCACAAGTAACATTTAAATTTCAAAGGCACTACAAGATAATCTTTTCAAGGAAGTTGGACATGGCATTTTATAGCCGACTGACCCGGCCTTCACATTTAACATTAATTACACCTCTATTTATGCTACTTATAAACTTAATTATCTAGCCCAGTCATTCTAACCAAATCTGAAAGCTACCTAAAATTAAATTTGACTGGTATATTAAAACTTCACCTTATTTTCAATTCAGTAGTTAATATAATTCTATTATACATTTATTTAGATTGTATCTGGAAGATAAAGCAGCATATCAATAGGACAAAGGATACTGCAATCAACTTTTGAAGTTTCTACTTAATTCTTCAGCATCTACAAAGCAGCAGAGAGAATAATGCAAATAAAGAGATGAAAACTGTTATGAAAGAAAACTAACAACCTCTTTAAACACACCTGAGGGTTCTGGTGGTGGCGGTTCCACTTTCTTATGATTGCCCCATCACAGCCACAAACACCTTAGGCATGAATCTAAAATTTATAATTCTTCATAGCTTGATAAAACCTTTTCTCTTTGTGCTATATGTTGTTGCAAATTCACCACTAGTAGCTCTTATAGTGCCTTTTTTCTTTTTCTTTTTTTTTTTTTTTTTTTTAACAAAGACACTGAAATGCCAGAAGCAAACATAACATCTATTCTGACTGGCTTATACAACACCTATAATCAGCAGTACCCAATTAGAACCTTCTAATTAACATCTCTGCCGACGGCAGCACACTCCACTCAACAGTTCTGACAACAGACTATCCACTCTTCAGAAGAGCTACAAGAAGTGGTCATAAAAGCTAAAAAACTGTACAGAAGTCTTTGTTTACTTGTCTATTGTTGTTCACGTTTCATATCCCCTCGCAGACAACTGCACAATCACAGAAATGTGACCACGTGATCTTGTTTGTTCAAAGCCAAATCCAGTACACTGAGATTCCCTTTCTTCTTTGCATGTCCCACTCTATAATGTTCTGCTCCCACACCTCTTGTTCAGATCCTTTGTTTCTACAAGTTTTACCAACTATTAGCATTTTTTTCTTTAAATAATGGTAGTATGACATAAGTGATGACCACTTCGGGCTAATCACTTTTGTAAAACCTGTTTGTGGTTGTTTGTTGTGGCTTTTTAATGATTATTTGGGTTTGGGTTGGTGGGTATTTTTGTTGTTTGGCTGTTGGAATTGTTTTGGGGGGCTAAAGTTTGGGTGTTTTGGTTTGTTATTTTTTTAATTAACAAGCCATTATTAGAAACTACTTCATCAAACTTGACTTAAAGGGCTTTCTTCCAACACTCAGGAGACATGTCTCCTCCCACATCCTAAAAGATACCCACACACAGATTTTTTGGGAGAGCAAAGTAAACCACTACAGATATTCAGAAACCACATTTGTTAACAATGTATACCATATATCTCTGTCTCCGATGACAGCTATCACGCACTACAAAGCTCCTAGTTATTACTAGGAACTGAAATATTGTTACACTCCACCACTTCAGTCTTACCCCAAAATACTGGTTGACAAGACTTGAAAGATATACAGCGTGCCTAAACTATCCAATAATGAATAATTTAAATCTTTTTCAGAGACAGGACATAAATCAATCGCTTTTTCATTGAAAATGAAGCTGACAATATATCCACTGGATGGAAAAATTTCCTCTTTAGAAGCAATCAGACCTTGTGTCTGCAAGGTCAAGCACGTTGAGGAAGATCTATTGGACCACGAGTACTGATGATGTCAAAGTGGTAAAATTGAAACAAGTGTCCTGTGGCCTATATCTCCTTCTCCCTTCATGAGAAAGAATTTCTATTGCCAGAGATTCTTTTTTAATCTTGCCCCCCTCTCAAGTTCCCTTCATCTTCGTCAAGGCTATAAATGCTGGAGCTCGAGTGTAAAGTTAGGACTTCTAGTTTAGGGTTTTGTGGTAGCCATATTGAAATGCCTGTGTTATTATAGTTAATTGGTCTCAACAAAAACACACAAGATAGGACTGTGCCGTACAGCTACAGCTTCCAGCAAAATCTGTCTTGCTTTGATACAGATGAGAAGAATGTCCGCTTTGTGAATGCGCACGTAGATGGTGAGGGAGATCATCACTGTTAGATCTGCTGCACTTTTTAGTGAATACCTGCCACGATTGTGCCATAAAGGGCAGCACAAAGCACATTAACGCTCATGCCCAAGCCAAAAAGGAGCATGTTTAATGGGTTCACATACTTTCTTATGCGTCATCCAAAGTTAACGGCTTGCCTGACAAAGGCCATGGGTGGTCAAGCAGAGGTCACATAGTGTGAAATTTCCTTTGCTGGGCAGCCAAATTTGAAGATTTGGAAATCTCATGACAAGACGAAAAAAAAAAAAAAAAAACACAACATCCAACATCCATCCTGGATTCAATCTCTTCCCCACAAAGTAACAGTCTGAAATAGAACAACATCAGAAATTTCTCCCCCAAAGTAACAGAAGTTCAGCTGACCCTAAGGCCTCAAGGCACTGGCCTTAAGAGCAGCTCCCAGGATGTATTCATACTCAACTCTGCAACCACAAGCTGACTGTGCAGCTGTTCCAAAAGTTATTACAAGAGAGTGACTCTGGCACTGGCACTCCCTATACATGAAAATTACTGTTGCAATAAGAAAACTTGGAAAACAGAGAAAAAATAACAGATGTTGTTCATAACATACAGGAGACCTACAAAATGCAATACAGTTCAGAAAATTCGTATTAAGGCTAAAACTAAAAAGTTAACACCTCTCCCTTTAAAAAGTAAAGGTGGTTGTTAGATGCAGAAAACAGCAGATACGACCAGAAGTGCATTATAACAGAATTAACACCAGTGAGGTTTTTATTACTAAGAAGGAAGCCTAAGTAGCAAGATGCATTAATCAAAAGTACTTGCAGTGTGGATTTTGCCTGCCCAGGAAGTCAGGACTCTGCCAAATTGGTTATTACTGGTAGGTCATGATCAAAGCCTGCAGTGCAAGACCTGTGCTCCTCAATCACAGGAATACACACAGCACTGAGGAACAATTTGGGTTTAAACAGCAAAACAAGCTGACACGTAAGCATAAGAAGAGTCCTTTTTTTGTAAGAAGATCCTCCATAATCAAAACATCTAAGAAGCTCACAGACATTTGGAGTGCAATTATTTTATTAATTCCAAAACACAATGCTGCTATCTCTTAAAGTCAAGATGAAATTAGGAGACAATATTTCAACACAATTAGCAGCGTTACTTGGTTAATACCAGAGAAGAACACTCTCACTTGGCAGGCAAGAGGTTAAGTCTACAGCTGTGAGCATCAAGGAACTTTCAAGTGCTAAGGGAAGAAAACACAGAAGCTGAGGGGACAGATGTTGCCAGAGAGCTCTAAAGGGAAGAAAGACTCGAGAGTAGGACTCTGCCCCACAAACGCCATAGTAGGACAAATCTAATTTTATTCAGGAAACATTAAGAAGAAAGAAATTGTTACAAATCAACATAAAACAGCTGTTCTAAAATGTTAAAATGATTTAAGCAAAGAATTACTTTCCCCTTTCCTCTTCCTCCCAACATAATTTATTTTATTTTTATTATGCTCACAGTGCACAATAATGGAGATAAGGTTATTGTAAGATTACAGTAGTAACTCAGGGGTTAAAGATTTTAAAAAGCATGCACTACAGTAGTGGTAAAGTGAGTTTTTTTTCCTCTTTCCACTGATCTTCATATAAAGCTTTATTTAAACATTATCAACCTTAGCACTGGTTAATCACTTTCACAATTCTTTTACAAGAAAGCCATCCTGCTTTCTCAACAAATGGTGGAAGGTGATGCCAATCCAAATGAAGCAATTATGACAGAAATCAAGTCAAACCATTTTCATTTTTCATTTACTATAACAATCTTTAAGTGTGATTAATCAAATCAACCTTCTCTTTCTAGGCAGAGCTGTAATTGCTAAGTGCAAATTAAAGCATATTACATTTGACATGTGATACTTAATGTGAAGACAAATTTTTATTAAGGTTTAAGTCAAACTTTGTTAAATTAGTTAAAGATACCCACTGAATATATCTTAACATTACATACATGCCCTACGAGAAAAGATATTATGAAACAGACAAAAATACTTCAAGCACCATAGATAATCCAATTGTTTTGACCAAAAAAAAAAAAAATCCCAGAAAGAGTAACAGTAATATCATGTTTGCAAGAATAAATAGAATATCTTCACAGATTCTATCATTCAGTTTAAAAGGAGGTAGCAGACAATTCTAGGATCTCAAACAATTCTTTTTCAGCATAATGTACAATAATCCTTCACAAAGATAAAGCAGAACTACATTCATTATTGGAGTAAGCTGATACAACTTCAATTATTTTAATAATTGTTGACAACAGCTGTGAAGCCCATTGCTATTACTGTCCCCTAAGCAAAGAGAGGCAAGGAAATTGCTCCAGGAAGGAATCTAAAGGATGAGAGTTGATATTCCTACTCAATATCCCAGTGCTTATTTTACCTTCTTAATTTTCTATCTATTGAATACCATGTCAATGTTTTCTGATGTGGTTAAATACAATTCTTTGTCCTACTACTTGTGTAACTGTGTGAACCTATTTTATTACCAAAAGCTGGAACAGAACAACATTGCCTCAGAAATGCAAACAGGAAAAAGCAGATTGCAGAACCTCTGAAAAACCCGAAAATGTAACAAGAAAAAAAAAATCCAAAGTAAACCTACAAAACAAGACACAGGGTATTGCTTTTGTAGGGTTTGCTACCTACAGAAACATGATGTGGGATATTGCTTTAGTTAAAAAAAAAAAAAAAAAAAAAAAAAAAAAAAAAAAAAAAAAAAAAAAAAAAAAAAAAAAAAAAAAAAAAGGCATTTGGGGACACAGAATCCATCTTCAGTGCTGAACAGTCAAAATGCAACATATCAAAGGACGTACACTTATGAAGAGTTAATCAGTTGCTTTTGGGATAGTATTTTTCCTATAAATAATCCTCCATAGAAAGCATTTGCCTCACCTCTAACAGACTTTATTGTTTATGTCACAGAACAGCTAATATATTCTGTATTAGTGATGGAACATTATTTTTTTTACATATGTAACTAATTAAAAGACATCTATTCAGTGTCCTGGACAGTACAGTCTGACACATGTTGTAAGGGATTTAGCAGGTGTACGATGACCAGCCAGCTGGCTGACACTACACCAAACAAGATAGAGGAAGCAAGAGGTTAGAGATAGGGAGAAGCTCCCCTCTCAAAAGGGAGAAAGTACTGTTTCAATTCTTAGTTTCAGCAGTCACAGAATAGGAAATCTAGCACCTTTCGGAACCTTATTTTATTTTCCAATCTGACAACTGGTCAAGAGCTTCAGAAATTATTTTAGGAGAAGGAAGATGCATTTGACAAGTCAGCTGACAGACAGAGAACAAGCCTTTGACCTCTACCTCACCATGTCTGAAAACCAGGGTGAAATGTCCTTGTGGATAAAACTCATGCGATCCAAGTGTGAATTTGTTCCACTCAATTCCCATTTTTCGTTCAGTAAGAGCAATGTTTCCTCCAGGACAGATGTATCCAAACCGCCTACACAATGAAGAAGAGAGATGCTAAAGGTAGATTTCAAGAAGCCTTTGCTGCTAGGAGACTTCTGGGAATGAAAGCTTAACAAAGATTTACCTATTCCACTGAGCAATACTTCGACTCTGTCTAGTACCTAAAATACCTTTTCAAACTTAATTCAAGGCGCACTTACACCACCATGCCATTACCACACATCTCATTTGTTTTTCCCATTAATTGTCGAATACCATTTCTAATTGTCCATCATTGGTTCAAAATTGTTACAAAGCTAATTCCATCCAAGCTGCATTCCTGTCATTATATCCATTTCAAATTACCAATTCATTACCTCACCCTCCTTGCACTCACGTTGCATGGGCAGCAGTGTATGTGACAGACCTCTACCTCTCCATAACATGGCAACACAGCACTTCATAGTCTGGCCTTGAGTCCAACAGTAAACACACTTTTACTTCTGAAATCAGGAATTTTTAAATGCAGTTTCCCTTGTACTGTACATTTCTGGCAGATACACATCTAACTGCCTCTACTACTTGTTTTTCCCCCCCCGTAAACACTCATCTTTCAAAGCTAGTCATGTCGAAAAATGTTTCAAAATTAATAAATGCTATGAAAGTCATGTGAATTTCACTCATAGAAAGCAATCTAACAGCTCACTGCAGTAGGCAATGCAGAGTTTTCTTACCAGAAGTTTTAGCCTAAACACATGTTCAGTGACATTATCCACTGCAGAGCTGCTCCTCCTGTTTCACTTTTAAGAGGGGGGAAACATCTTCCCCCACCCAAGCAGTGCTCAGGAACCAAAGCTTAAATCACGTTTTAAAATCATGAAAGATTTTTCAGAACCTGTCAGTCATCAGAATGACACTTTACATGCACACCAGGCTATGATTTGCTGTACATACAGAAGTATTTCTAATCCTCTGGAAAAGTTTTCCCCTCATGACACAGTCTGCCACAACTGCTATTTGTACTATTCCACAGACTGCCACTTTTTGCTTAAATATATCCAGACACCTCACAAAATCCCTGGATTTACAAAGTTTTCTTTGAAGCTGCCTTAATCACAGGAAGGTTTGGGGCTTTTTTAATTAAGAGTTAAGAGAAGCTAAGGACAAGATGATTAGTAGTCACAACATTAATCTTTTCGCTGTACCTAACAACTTCATTTACTGTTTAAGACACAAACCCTTGTGGAGTTGCTGTTCTATCGAGCTGACGTTGATGTACTTGCTAGGAAGTTACTTTTACCTCTTATGTTCTCCTCTGAGATGTAACAGATGGGCTCTCAGGAAATTGAATCTGATAGGAAACACTCTCACTGACTTCACTGAGCTCTTACAGGGCTAAAACAGAAAAGTAAGGTTCACAAGTGACAAAGGAACCCAACACGTTTAATTTAAATACAGAGACTTCTTTGACAGTAAAAAAGAACTCCTGCATCAGCAACAAGATTTAGAAAATATAATGTCTGTTAATATCATCATTATTGCTTAAGAAAGGTTTATTTTAACAATTTCCAAGACAGTCTTTACATACACTGCTTTCATCACTGGAAAGGAACGGCACCACACATACAATACACATTAAACAGCAGACTCCAACCCTTAATTTCCCAGCACAGTTGAGCAGCTTCATGCTACATTAGTCTGGCAATGCTAAAAGAACCCAAAAATAGAGACATTTTTAACCTGTACTGTCTAAGCCTCCAAGGAAATGAGGCTTAGGCAGTCCCTCATCTGTTAACTTGTCACATTTGAATTCTAAACTTGCTGGCAAATTTCAACTAAATTTGATAAAGAGTTTGGACACTCAAAGATAATTAAGTTCCTGTGAATTCTACAAAAACTAGAATCTCTAAGAAAGAAACACCTACATAGTACTCATAGGTGAAGGCAAAGAAGTTTTGACACAATAATTGAAATACAAACACTCAGCCTGCATGTGTGTGCATATAAGTATATATTACGTGTATATGTATATTTGATTATATAAACATTGTATATATTCAAAACTTTACTGGACAACCTGATCTAGACAGCCCTGCTTGAGGAAAGAGGTTGAACTAAATGATCTTTCCTGTCCAATCTACAAAATTTTAGGGTAGAGTGGTGGGGTCTTGTGTGCATGGCTTACAGAAGCCACACCAAATATATCAAACAGGGATGCTAGAAGACAAACTCAGAGTAAAGAGGAAAAAGGGTATAAAACCAAAGACAACTGAGCTTTAGCATTTATGATATTAAAAACTCCTTTTCTTCAGGGACCCTCAGAACTTCACTGAAGATTTGTCACTTCACTGTTCATATGCTACTGTGAGAATAGTTCTAGAAATCATATCTAGTGATACAAGCTACAAAAATGTAATTAATCTACTGCAAAACATTCTTTTGATAGTAAAGACCATTCCTCTCACCTTTTACATTGATATGAATGTACCCATAGGAGGAACTATTCTGAAAAACAGTATTACTGACGACACAGACAAACAAAACATATTGTGAAAGACTCAGCAAAGCTTTTGTAAAGTGATATCATGATGGATGAACCTTAAAAGGAGGTTCCACAGGCAAGAAAAGCAAATCCCATCAGGCACTACTAACAAAAAAAGCATCTTTTACTATCCTTCACAAAAAGCTTTTAAAGACACAAAGCTGCTACAGTGTAAGTGTAACTAGTTGCTTGGATAGACAACTTTATGAAGACCAGAAAACCAAAGTAAAGACGAGGGCAGTAGTTACTCTGGAAACATACTGCCTAGTAGTATTTGCTCAGGGAATCTGCTCAGATCCACTGTATTGTATTCTGCTACCTAAAGACAATCTAACTATTCAGCAGCAAGAGCAGAGAACATCATGCCCTGGTATAAATTCATGGAACAACCATATCTACAATACTCTGGGCACTTCTGATTCCTCTTATCACAAAAAGGATGTAAATGGGAAAGTTACTGAGACGGACAGCAAGAGCCTTGAAACACATGGAACAGATTAATCTGGGGAACAATTAAGACACCTGGACTCCTCAGTCCAGAAGATGAGGTAACTGAGATATGACAGTAATTTATAAGATAATGAATAGCATGAAAATGAAGACAGAACACCTGTTCTGTGCACCTTGCAATTTAGTAACCAAGGAAATGAAACTAATATGTGTAAAATTCATAGAGGGCACTCCTCGCTATTTTTTATTCTTGCTCAAGTACTTGCAACAGAGAAGTTTCCTATGTTTAAAAAACAACTGGATGTGGGGTTTTTGGACTAAAACTTCTCCAAGCTAAAAAACAAAACCAAAAACAACAACAACAAAAAAACCCAACCCAACACCCAACAAAAAACACTCTAACCACAAGAGGTTAGGAGAGTATTCTGGAATCTTTGCCCAGCAACAACAAAAAGCCATTATCCTGTTGCCAGCAGGAGACTTTAGATTAAGTCAGTGCAACCATTTGTATATTTTACTGGCATATTTCAAGTGAAAAGCATTTGGGTAATGACCATCTTCAGACCTTTTGGCAATGCAAGATCCCTCAATTTTGTTCTAACCTTCAAAACTACATTCACCATATCCAGAATAAGATAAAAAAAGGTTTGTGCCCAACAAAGACCCAAAGAAAACTTGTCTTTCGTATGTGACTAATTCAGAAGACAGACCTACTGGTGATTATTTATATCATCGCAGATTTCCATAAAAATCTGTACATTACACGTAAGTCTTTACAATGAGTTCCCATTGCATAACTGAGCTGTGTGATCAACTCCAGAAGCCATCAAAAGAACTAACCTCAGCTCTTAATATGAAAAGCAATATTTCAACTATATTTCTTTGGCCTTAACTTCCAGGGTATGTAGGGAAGAATCAAAGCAGTAATATATGTGCAGTGTCCCAAATTTGCACCTTTTTCTTAACACATGCAGCATAGATGTAATACCATGGAATGCAATACTTCAGAATCTTCATACATTTTACATTAACAAAGTAAGGCAGTTAAATGAAAGTTCAATATAGTAAAGGTAGCTAGAGGCAAAAAGAAGCGGGGAGCAAGGGGCAGCAAGATATGATTGTATTATGTATCCCCAATCCCATGAAGAATTTTTTTTGTTTTCACTTAATCTTACTATGCCCTCCTTCCCAAGCTCTGAATTTCATTTATCACTGTATGCTGATAACCTGTCAACAGTGGCAACACTTTCATATATTTTTGTGCAAGAACAATAAAAACAAGATCCTTATTAAGGCTTCTTGAAGGGAGAAAAGAAACTAAAACAAAACAGTAATTATTCTTATTTTTCATCAAATAGAAAGAGAATTCGTTCCATAGAAACAGAATATTCAAAGTTTCCCTTGGGGCAGGAAGGGGAATGTTACTAAAATGGAGACAAAGTGGTTGCTTTGCAATCTGCCGTAATAGGTTAACCAAAGTTGGAACCATGAAAAGTTAACACAATGCGTGTTTTACAAGATGAGAGAAAAACTGTAAAGAGTTCAGAATTATCTTTTGGGGAGATATAGATACTGTTATTTTAAATAAATCTTTTCATCAAGAACAACCTCTGAATCAAAACAATTCTTTCAAGAACATGAACCAAATCTGCCTACAGAGCAGAACAATATCTGTAACAAATATTATTTCCATATTTTTTTGAAGAGGTGAAGTTAATAGTTTCTCTCCAATACAAAATAACAAGAGGAACAGAATTTGAATAGTATCTCAGACTCCCTGCATGGCACCTAAGAGTAGAAGAAAGAACAAAATCGTCATTCTTATGAAGAAAAATGTATTGAAAATATGCTAAAAAATTAAGCCATAGCAAAGCTGTTGAAGAATATACAGTGTTCGCTGCCCCAAGATCTGTAAGATAACTGTTGAGTTCCATGGCAATAGCTGAGAAACTCCATTTATTTTACAGAATACCTTCAGAAAATAAATCTCCAGAAAAATACAGAAAGTAATTACCTTTAATATTGCAACAATGGCAACAACCAGTGTTTCCTTTGACATTTAGGGAAGTTAGAACTTTAGAAATTCCCAGGACAGATACAAGCATTTTATCTTCAAACAGTATTTAGTCTTCTCACAGCTATGCAATAGAGACTTCTGTATGCATTCTTAACATATTCAAGTCAGTGTTGTGTATGAGCACATCTACATAACCATTTAACTGTTCACAGACCGAGCACACTCCAATATTTGATTAGTAGGTAGAAGCTGTGTACCCAAATTACTATGCACACAGACATAGAGATCACGTTAGGCAAACATCTTCATTTTTAGCTGCTGGATCTTTTACCAGGTTTTTTTGGTGCTCAGGAACTTCTACTCAGACAAGGCCTCGTAACACCTTCAGATGAGTTTTGGTGGCACATAATCACTTCTGGATACTAGCATATATACCCAGTCCCGGAGACTGTATTTTTTTGCTTAAAAAAACAATCAGTCCAAGAATATCTGTCACAATACAGCTTGAACAGATTCAGAGCCTTCACATATTCTGAAGGCAGGCTAAAGAAACTTCGCAAAGTACTGAATTCCCAAGGGAGAACCAGGTACATCGCACTCAACCGTTCTTTTAGCTGCTGCCAGTGACACAGGGGGCACTGCACAGAGATGCAGTTGAATACACCATTCCCCTATTAGCAGAGGCATCACCTTGCTCTTCGACTTGACTTGACTTGACAGAGAAGAAACTTAACCTCTCCTCTGCAAAGGCTGCTGTCTCCAGTTTCTAAGCAAGGATCATGACAGATGACAAGTCCTGGGAATGATGGAACATACCAAGTGCTGGAGCTTACACTACCAGCCCATAAGGCCACAGAGGACACCTATGATGTCAAGACATGCCCTTCAGCTTCACAGTTACTCAGATCCACACAGCAGCGTATGAATTATTTCTTCAAGGCTGGGATCAGCATCAGTGCTAATGCTAAGATGCAAAAAGCCCTCACTGGTACAACAGAAAGGGAGATAAGAATTGACCAGAGCCACTTCAAGTTGCCCTTTTAGGAGTCCCCAGCACCCAAGGAGTGACTGTCAGAGAACTCATAACATATGCAAGCACTGAGGGCCACAGGCCAAAGCACACTACGAAACAGGGCACATCTGCTGCGTTTTAGGCCTGTTCAAAGTCTTTGAAGGAAAAAAGCAGCAAGAGAGCTTCACGAGACCGCTAGCTAGCTGGCACACACCAAGTTTACAGGCTATTCACATTTCAAGGAGAGGCAAGTGTGTAAGTGGGTGGGTGCACACTAATGTGTCCACGCACAGAGTAAGCATGTATGTGTATAGGCTGACACAAGGGATAGCGGTCAAGCATGAAGAAAGAACAATCCCTGCACACAACAAGCCAGAGGTAATACAGGAATTTTCAGCAAGCCCCTGAAAAATGGGTCAGTGCAATGAGTGTGTTCTGTTATTGTGATTTAGGTAACAGTTTAGAAAAGGTTGTCTTCCAGCATCAGTTTCATGCCAAGTACTTCGCAAATTAAATAATGTAAATTGTTTGAAAATTGTGCTGACACACATGACCACCTCCTTTAAAAAAATCAACTCTGAGTTAAATATATTCAGTGTTAAAGATAATCTATTATTCATATATATCAAGTTCTCCACAAAAAGACATGGAAATAACTTTGAGGGAAAGAGAGTCTGTTTATCAGAATAAGAAACTCATGACAAAAATACGCAACTGAGCTTTCTGCAGTGCAACACAAGTAACAGATGCAGTTCTCTGTGTCCTTCTCAGCTTTGTAGTTTCAGCTTCAAAAATGAGTTTTCAATATACAAAAATTAGTTTGAGGACATTCCTGTATTGCCTCCTTTAACTCACTACACTTCATGATTCATACTGTTCATCATTAGAGCAGACCACATCATTATAGAAAGACAGAATCATGGAATCATTGAGGTTGGAAAAAACCTCCAACATCATTGAGTCCAACCTCTGACTGAACACCACCTCATCAACTAAACTGTAGCACCAATTACCACGTTCTGTCATTTCTTGAATGCTTCCAGGGACAGTGACTCCACCACCTCCCTAAGCAGCTCATTCCAATGCTTAACCATACTTTCAGAGAAGAAATTCCTCCTGATGTACAACCTGAACCTTCCCTGGCACAGCTGAAGGCCATTTCTTCTTCTCCTGTTACTAGTTGTCTGGGAGAAGAGGCTGACTCCTCACCTGGCTACAACCTCCTTTCAGGTAGACATAGGGAGCGATAAGGTCACCCCTGAGCCTCCTTTTCTTTAGATTAAACACCCCCAACTCCCTCAGCTGCTCCTCATATGATTTACTCTCTAGTTCCTTCACCAGTTCTGTTGCCTTTCTCTGGATTATGATGTTAAAACTGGTCAAGAACACTCCAGGAGATGCTTTAGTGCAATACGGTCCCTGTCAGTAAAACCTGTGCATATAGATAGCAGCTACTCAACTGAGCCCATAATACTATTGCAGGTATTTGTCACAGCATTAGTCACATACAGGAGTTAGTAATTTTAGTAAAATTCTCACAATTATTTCTGTATTTAGCTTTAGTTCATGTGCACTACACACACATTGTTTGTACTCTGTAACCATTTGGTCATAATCTATTTTTAAACAACAGCATGCAATAGACAACATGGTAAAGAGCTACACATGGAATTTACTTAGATGGCCTAAAAAGTGGAATGATGAATAACAAATCAATAAGCTTTCGGACTAGATAATCTCCATTACCAGTCAGATCAACTTAACCCATCTAAAGAAAAGCACAGGACTTCCAAGACTCTTGCAACATCAATTAATGCACTCAATTTGGAGTAATTTTTGTACGTGAAGGTGTTTTTGAGGTCATAAAACCAATTTAACTTGTGCTTGGAGATAAACTGCTGCTTACATCACAACCTCCTTTAAAAATAAAACCAACATTAATTCTACCCACAGACCTACCAGCTTTCACTTATTCCTGACAATAGCAAAGGCAGGACAGTAATTGTGTGAGAAGTCAGGAACAAAAAAAAAAAAAAAAAAAGAGTGAAAGGAAAAGAAGTAGCATTTTACAAAGAACATCTATGCAGAAACTCTTCTCAGAAAGAAAAAAAAAATAATCAAAAAAACTTGGTTTGCCTGACATCAGTTTTAAGTGACCTGATTCTCTTTGGAACATACGATCTTAAAAGGCAAGTTATCATGTGCTCAGTCCTCCTTTTATCTAATAATACACACAAGCAACAGTCTTTTGAAACTTTTACAGAAACACTGTCAGGTACTTAGTTCCTACTGAATACAAAGTACTGAACTACACAAAAGAAAATCAGCATGATAGAAGTTATATATGTCTTAACTTTTGGGGATAACAAAAAGGCAGGAATAAATAGCCACAGTGAAGAGGAAGTAACACAAAAGGATGATCACAAGCAAAGAGATCTTACCAAATACAAAAGGACACAAGACATACTGGACAACAGTTCAAATCAAGCATTGAAACAGTTGAGTGCATTCCAAATTTGGGGGGGGAAGAAAAGGGGTGTTTGCCTATTACCGGTAATATGTAATAACCAACAAATTTCATTATTAATTGGCACGTGATAAAAAGCTTCTCACTGAAAAACATGCAAAGCCCCAGCATGGGTAACCTTACATACTTTAAAATGTATTATTGTGTTAATGATTGCATTTCTTCAAATAAGGATTCTGACAATACCATCTTAGCACACAAGGTCAAAAGATATGTCGCTCCTGACTTCAGCCAACACAGTTAAATCTCAGAGAAAAGGATGATAGAAGGGAATACTTCTGTTAAACTTAACGTGTCATTGAACAAAATAAACAGTAACTATTATTGTTCCAATCAAATTATCTTCACATTTAGTTCACAAGTTCCACCAAGATGTAGAACACCAAGGAGTACTGGAGGAGTCCACACAGGAGGACTCAGGACATCAGATGAACTGCTGTGTTGTTTTCTTTACTAGTGGTATCAAAAATTTTTATTCCTGCACCCCAATGGAGTGCACACACATGCCACTTTGGATACCACTGGTCTCCAGCACTAAGCCATCTCTCGCCTAAGTGTTACTCCCTCAGTGACACAAGAAAAGGAGGGCTGCATATTCAGCAATCCAGGACATTAAAGAGCTCAATGGAGGCCGCTTTCTTTTCCTGCAAAAACAACTTCGAGTGGTACTCAACCACAGCTCAATAACTGTACAAGCTAATAGTAGAAATTTCGCTTTGCAGCTTTTCTATGACATTTTATATAAGAAAATTATCTGGATTTTTCCAGTCTCTTTTGTTGTGTTCCAGACTTTGTCCCAGATAATGAAGAGCTGCCTTGTTATTTCAGTCCTACTCATGAACAGCTGGTGTGGAAACACAGGTGGTGAATGCTATTACTCAGCTAAGGTGAAATTACATCTTATAATTCAAGTCACTGTATTAAAAAAAAAAAAAAAAAAAGAATTAAAAAAAATCAATAGGCTGATTCACTATCAACTAACAAATCACTAAACAAAACCCAGGAACCTAATTACTTCTCGCTATTAAAATAATTTCAACTAGTACAGAAAACAGGATTTCTCCCTCTGACACAGACTGCTTAAAAAGTATATCTGCAACAACAGAAAGCAGAAGCCATGCAAACAGCAGGACTCCTAAGAAAACACGCTGAACACACGTCAACTTCCTAGAGAAGAGCTTATGAAAAAGAGCAGGTTTCATTTGTCCTCACAATCACAATTTTAATTTAAAAAGTACTCTCCAGTCCCAATTTATTGAAAAAATAATAGTATACAACAGTTTTGAAGTGTCACCATCTTTAAAGATAGGTTTTATATTAAGCACTCAAACTAAGACAAGGCAAACCTTCACTGGAATAACTATGATGGTGCAAGGTTATCATAGCAAGAGTGATTAAATTAAACTTGCCTTCATCGTTGGGTTTCCACCTCAAAAGATTCAGGCTACATAGTCCCACTCAGCCTTTTCAACCATGAAATCTAAACTGACTGGTCAAGTGCAGCCTATTGCACAAAAACTGAGCTCCAGAACCAAATGCAAACATGACATCCCAAGCCCAAGAATTAAACGGTAACAAAATCCAGCGTCCTTTAGGCACAGCCAGCATCTTCAAAGTTCATAGAAGGCAACTCTTAGCACTTAGTTCCTGCTATGTCTAAGCTCTACATGGCTGTCTCTTTTTGGTTGCTTCCCACAATGATGATGGAAGCAGGCTCAATTCAGGACATAGAAGAGTCCACTTACAATAACTAGAAAGACCCTCTATTTGGACTTCATAAATTCTTTTTTTTCTTTTAGGTTTTTTTTTCCCCTCTAATCTCAATACCAAGTTACTTTACTTATAACTTCAGATTCCTTCCATCTAATGTATAATTCCGAAAGTGGAGTCAGTGGTAGGAAATTAAGCAACTTATATCTATTCCCACTGCTGCTTTCTCCTAACTTATGTGTGTATGAATAAACATAGGAAGTCAGTCAAAGGGAAACATCAGCCCCCAAATATCCACTGCTTCAGAACTTGCATTATCTTTGGTTGCACCTGACTGCACTGGAGAAGCGCGTCCCACCTCAATTCCATGAAGACAATGTGTTACATTGTCATGTAACACAATATCGTGGTCTATTTACTGCTGTACTGGCTCAGCCAAGCCAAACCTTCCTCAAATATGGACGCTGGCATGAGTTTAAGTCCTGTATTGATCAACTGTGTGGGAGAGAGACCACTCCAATCATCTTATGAATAGCTCTATTAAGAGAAAAAAAAGTAAAAACCAGATATCTTCTCTCCCAAGATGCGAGGAAAATGAAATGAAACCAATATCAAAAATAAATAGTCATAATTATTTCCTGAAGCAGCACCTTGCTCCTATAGCAAGCCTCCACAGCATGCATGTGGTCACAAGAGGAGTATCTTCTCATACGGACTCATTCCTTTGCAATGCAAGTATAAGTGTTTTTTAAATTACTAATCCTCCAAAAGACTCCTTTTAACACTGTGGACATCTGTAAGTCATTTAGTCATTACGCTTAATACATTTGGACAGTTAAAAACCTCAGAGTAGACTCAAAATCAAAATTTATGCTCATTTATTCATAGCTGCAGAACTTTTAAAACTTGGTCAAGACAGAGCCATAGGTATGAAACAATATTTTAAAAGAGCTATTCATTTCTCAGTTGTAACAATCAATTCAGACAATTCCAACTTCACTTTTCAGATTTTCAGGTTTCTATTGTTCGAATTGCTCTGTGTATGGCTCAAAACTAACAACTCCTTGTTATAACTTGATTTTGATAGCTTTTGAGAAGCAGCACTTTTCTCAGCTCTGTTTTAACAGCTTTGCTGATGTGCGCAGCACACACAAAAAAACACAGCCGCGAAAAATTATGCGACATCCCACTCGGATAGACTCAGCATCTTAGTTCCTGTGAAAGCACTGAAAGGCATAAGAAATGAGATGTCAGAGAAAAGGCGTTAGCTTGTGATTATAACTGCACACAGGACTGTGGCATACAAGTAGACTGTAACTCTCTACCTGTTCCCCTCACCTTTTTTTTAACGGAAGGACAGGTGAGAAATCTCAAGAATACTGCCTTGGCACCCTCCACACTGCCACAGAATACGCCTTGTCCATTTAAGTATTAAATTATCTTCATTTAAGTATTTTCTAGGACAGTTTGTCTCCTACATCGGCAGGTGCACCCATGGGTGCTCAGGTTGCGCAAATGCTTCTTTAATGAATAGGAAAATACTGGCAATGCTGAGTATTTCACAGGAGAAAAAATAGTTTAGCAAGGACACTTAGAACTGGCAAGCAGAATATCAGAGCAGGAAAACCTCCTGTTTCACAGTTATGAAAGATACAATGGCCCAATTTGTATCTTCTTTGTTATTTATCAGAGGCAATCTGTAAGTTAAGGCCAGCTAGAATACAAGGTTGAGTGCAACTCTACTCACTCCAGATACTCTTTTTCTTTACCCCCCAAAAAACGTTATTTACAAAAACACAAGCCAGTAGAAGAAGCTTGTTTCTGAGGCACTGAGGCCATCAAGAAAACAAACAAAACAATTCCCAAATCCCAACAGATGGACGTTACCTGGAGGAAAGAAAAACCTAGTCTTATGTCATACAATGTGACCTACATTTTAAGAGTGCAGTTAAACCCCATGTCAGTTAGAGTATTAACTTGAATACTGTTTGAGTTACTTGAAACAAACTAATTCAGTTTATGCAGCATCAAAATCACACACACACAGAGCTCATCATTGTGGGAATCAGGTAGGAGTTCTTTGCCTTTGCAGTATCTCCTTTTCTTTCCATTTTGTATATCACAGTATTTTAACTGACTTATAGATGCTAGACCTCCCAGAAAACTGATAAGGAAACATTGTTTTATTCTGACAGCCAACTTTGTACATACTCTTTGAGAAGTCATTTCTGAAATCAAAAGCTGATCTGTAATCTATTTGATTACTGGATTAATCAGCTCAAAATGAAAAAATGCTAACACAGAAGATATAGATTAGAAATGCACGGAATATGATTAAGTGTCAGTATTTTAATTGTCAAATCTTGCTTTCAGACTTTCACTTACAACACTCACTTGACTAAATAGAGTTTGTATAAAAACATTCTTCCTTTCTATATTGAGTTGGTTTTCCTCTATTTAAAGGAAAAGAATAGCTGAAACTATTTAGCATCTATCTGCTTTATACACTATCCAAAATTAAGTAGTCATTTTCTATAAGGAAGGAATATGACAATCATGTGCAGGCATACTTGAACATCTGCTATTTTTCACATTTTTTTGTTTGTTGCTGCAGGGTCCAAAATCCCCAAATAATTATTGCAAAGGCCCATTGCAATCTAGTTGTATAAACACAAATAAGCCTAAGATAACACCCGAAGCACCAAGAGTAATGACAAAGGTGGAAGAGATAGTTTAGTCAGGCATGAAATTGATTTTATAATAGCAAGTATCTGTTGCCTTCTATGTGCTAAGTAAATAATTCTAAAGAAGAGAGTAAAGATAATAAAAAAATAATCATTAACTGCTCCTACTAAATCAAATGAAAGAGAGAAACTTGTTCTCACACTGACCCTGAAATCTGTTTAATAGCTAATTAAAGCAATTACTCCAAGCATTACAAAATCCTTAATCATCAACAACTTCAGATGCAGACGAGATTTTTTTTTTTCACTTTCTTCAAAGTTACTTGTTTTTTCTTTAAATGAGAAGTTTATGCCAGAATTTTCATCAGTTACTTACTACATAGTTAACCACCGACAGAGACCCCAAACTTTGACCAGGCTGGTTAACAGAAGATATTCTTCACAGACTTTACTCGATTTGACTACTCTGCAAAAGCAGTATTACAGTGTTCAATAATTTCAGTGTTTTTCTAAAAAGATTTCTCTAAACCACTTGAAAGTCACCCTAAAATTGACATTTTTCCTCCCATCCAGAAACAAACTTGATAGCCAACAGAAATCCAGCATTACAGCAAGGCAACTACAAAAAAAGACTCTTCTGAACCCTCTCGCCCCAGCAGGCAGAATTCTGTACCCGTCGCATCGCTCACTCTATGAAGCTTAACCCCAGTCACTTTTCTCTTCCGCCCCAAAACCATCTGACACAGCCTTAACTTGCATTCCTTCATTTGTAAGTTCCAGCCAGAAACAATGTTTTAGTTTTAATCAAGGTTTATGTTCAGTAACTTTTCATAGCCTTTTAATAACGAATAATGATGTTCCTAGTGCTCTACTGGAGTTAATTACGCTGCTGTTTTGAACACTGATCATTTTCAAGTTCCTAAATGTTTCTGTGCTGTAACAGGACACAGAACAATAAACTGAACTAATGGCTTGGCCATTATGAGGTGTTCAGCTTGACAGTATATCCAGTCATAAATTAGACAACTATAAGGTTAACAAAAGGCAAAGGCAACTTGATTAAACTTTAGGCTTTTGAGCTTTGCTATTTCTGCCTATGCTTAAAAAAAACAAAGTATTCTTGTGTAGACCATTAAAGGATAGAAATACAGTATTAAAAACAGAAAGGAAACCCATTCCTATTTAAGAAAGATCTAGAGCAATTTTGAGAAGGGGCAGGGGAAGCCTGGGGGCTTGAATTCCAAGTTGGAGCAAATGACCACATTGCTAAAACAGAAACGCTCAAAACATTTCAGTCAGGATGGCACTGCTATCGATAACACAATAAATAGAGGCATGCTCTCTGTAAGAACTAGATATTCCCCAAAACCTCAAAATTGCATTTAACTAATAAAGCAGAGGACCCTACCTTTAACCAACCTGTCCTCTGATTACTTTCTAAGCTTTACTGCTTCCCTATGGAATATGTGTCTGGCACTGATTTTAATTGATGCTGTTTCTGGGGGTTTTTTTTCCTTTGTATCTATGAATTTGCACATTTATGATAGTACTATTCAGATAATGTCATATCCCCCCTACTCAACCACCCAGTTTACCCCTCTTTTAGGATCCTGATAGGGGTTTTTTGCTGCAATTATTTCACCAAGAAGCCACAACTAAATCAATTCTCCCTTGTCTATGATGAGCCTCATATACCAGGGCTAGATGGGTTCAGAAGGAACTTCAAAGTCTATTTGTCTTCCCAGTAAAATAAAAATTCTTTCACTGCCAAAGAAAATAGCACAGTTTGATAAACTTAAGTTAAAAGCACTGTGCTACAGATACTTAACACTCTGTTCCTGAAAATTAACCTAAGACAACAAGAAAGCAAAACAATATTCAACTTTCATACTGGAAAACAGCCAAGAGACAAGACACTGTGAATGACACAGATCTAGGAGAACAGGACATTTTATGAGACTATCTTGATTCTTAAAAAAGCATGCCTTATATCCAGTTCAGAATTGAAGTGAATTTGATTTAAACAAGTAGTTTTGGAAGAGAAGACTCCTTTTTGCAACCTCCCCTTCTTTAACATAAGTTATCCTCAATTATTCCTTATTTCTTTACACATTTATCAGGGTCCTCTTTCTTCTGGATTTCACCAGGTTATACAAAAAATAAATAAACATTTTTGTGCATATCTAATATAAACACCTTTATCATTTATTTTAAAATTCTTATAATCTAGCTCCCTAAAGAGGTTAAAAAAAAAATAGCGATCGGTAACTCCTTCCACTAACTTTTGAGCTCACTGACAAGCCTGACAAAAAGAGTCCTCAAATGCATCAGATTCCTACATATTTTTTTATAAGTAACATTTTTCAGTACCTGGAAGAAATAGAAATGTCCAAAGCACTGATGCTTCTAAAAGAATGGTAAAGATGAAAAATTTTTATAGGAATTATGATGAATTGTAAAAATAAAACAAGAGAATTCAAGCCTACTTCTCAAAGTTTTACCATTATTTCTTGGATGATTCAAATTACATCAGAAAAGGCAACCTTGAAATCTCTGAACATCTTTACACTTTTAAGAAAAAGTTATGAAATGTAGCTCTTGATTAAATAAAAAAAAAATTTAAATTGTCCCAATGTCACTGGAGTAGAGACCAGTTGTTATTATATATTCAGATTCTGCATGTATTACAGTTCAGGCACGGTAGGCACTACTAAAAAGAAGTCATGGCTCTAAGTTTCTCTTAGAAAAAAAAACTTTGCAGAACTCCATTATGACCTGTAACTCTACAACAACAACAGCTCTACAACAGCAAGATAAGTGTTTATCATATGTAAACCAAATTTTTTCTGTAATATCCAAAATGATTCCAGTATGCTTTGAGGTTGCTGATGAAAACCTGAGACAGTTGCTGCTATCCTCATCATAGGAGGGACTGAGGACATTTCCTCTACAGATGCCCACCCAAACAAATGGGAAAGCAGGAGGACGGGAGATAGGAACCATTTTAAAAGAGCAATAGCACATGACAGTGTCTTAGAAAAACTAATTGTTGAAAAGACAGTCAGTAGTGAGCTGTATCTCATTTTTGCTTATTTACTACATTCAGAAGACTCTTTCTGGACAAATATATTTTAAGAGGTAGATAAGTCTTCATTCCTGGAAGAAATAAACATATGATACGGTTTGTACGCACAGATAAATCTTCTTTACTAAGATAAACACAAAAGACTGCTAAAACAAAGATAAGGTAAGTCTTCACTACTTTGCAATCTGTTTGCCATTTCATTTGTTCACTCTGGAAGAACTCTGGGGGTCATGGTGAAAAGCACAACAAAATATAAACTTGAAGACAATCTTTAAATTCCCTTTTTTGTAGTCCAAAACGGATAAATAAACCTGAGCTGTCTAGGCTTGTCCTCCTCAAAACCAAGTTTATTAACCAATACCACCGCAAAATTCAGTGGAATAGTTTCAGAAACTGATGTTTTCTGTAATAGATACCCATAAGAGTCAAGCAAAAAAGGAAAGTGAAGCTTTATGATTTCAGTGCAATACAAATATGGCTTAGGCATAAATTTGAATTTGCTACACCAAACCTCTCAGTTGTCCCAGAAAGCACATCATTGCTACTGAGTCCAAATTTCTTCCTTCTCTGCTGCCCCATGCTGTGGGGCACAAGTGAGTAACACAGTGGACTGCCTTTTAGGATTCCCATGATAGTTTCCTCTAGACAGACACTGTCTGCATATGACACACCTTCCTAAACAGTTACAGCTGCACTCTCCAGGTGCCTAATCCACTTAGAACTACCACTTTCATGGTACAAGAACCACACATCTGAAATCAATATCCTTGCAATACCTACCCCTTTACCTCACAGCCATCTGTATTATTCCCTGGAATCCCACATCTGTTTCGAATGACAACACAGAAGATGTTTTTTTTAAAACAAACAAATAAGAGATGCACTGAAGGAGGATTGTCTGTACTTCAAAACTACTACTTGAGCTGCCAGCAAAGGTTGCAATACTGTGTATAAAGGCACTATTCTTATCTTGTTTCACATAGGATGGCAAATCCTTTGTTGCATTAACATGGACAAAATTCAGCTTACTATGCCCCGGACTCAAGTATTTGTATGCACTCTGACTCATCTGCACAACACAGAGCTCACCTTTAGACTAAAAAAAACTTAAAAACTGGGCCTTAGATTCACTCTGATGCCTCTAAGGCACCTCCTCTGTGAAATAAAGTGATCAGAGCCACAAGAAAAGATCAAATTTGGCATGACCAGGAATATATATGAACATTTGAACTTTCTGATGCTTCCATACCTTTTGAGATCTCTACATCTTTCATATCACTTCAAACCTAACTCTTAGGGGAAATCTAAACAGCTGAGCTACAAAAAAGTAGGGGCAAAGTCAGATCAAGATACAGTCATACATATTATGACCACACTGATACACTATTCCAGTCTGCTTGCATTCTACATTCCTTGGCAACAGTGGCCTTTTTTCTCCTCAGAACTGCCCCAGATATACAGTAACTTTCAACACAAAATTTAAATATGACTGTGAATACTGAGCATATTGGAAGGATGAGCTGGTTGGAAGGAAGAAGGGAGAGGAAAAGGTGCTACAATCATGATGGTTCAACAATCAGTCTAAAATTAGACCCATACGTACCCATAGATTTGTGTGGGCCTAAGAGGTATAGCAGATTGCTGTACCTTTTTCTGATTCTCCTCCCCATCCCACTGGCAGGGGGTGGGTGAGGGGGGAGTGAGCGGGCAGCTACGTGGTACATTGTTCCTGACTGAGGTTATACCACCATACACATAAAAGCACAGAACTGTTTCACTGGGAAAAGACCTCTAACATTCTGAAGTCCAACACTGCCAAGCCCACCACTAAACAATGTCATCGAGTGCCACATCTACATATTTTTTGAATACTTCCAGGGATGGTGATTCCACCACTTCCCTCAGCACCCTGATAACCCTTCCCATGAATAAATTTTTCCTAATATAAAATCTAAACCTCCCCTGGTGCAATTGGAGGCCATTTCCTCTTGTCCTACTGCTCGTTACTTGGAAGAAAAGACCAATCCCCAGATGCCTACAATCTTATTTCAGGTAGCTGTAGAGAGCAACAAAGTCTCCCCTGACCCTCCCTGTTTTTTCCATGGCTAAATAACCCCAGCTCCCTCAGCTGTTCCTGGTAAGACTTGTGCTCCAAATATCCTTTGCCAGCTTCATTGCCCTTCTTAGGATATACTCCAGCACCTGATACAAGGGACACTTCAGCCTCTGAAGATGTGAAAAGAGCACAACAAACAAAGGGCTAAGTTCCTCCATAATAAGGAAAAAACAGTTGGTAAACAAGACACCAGTGCAGAAGATTTATCAACAGAGCAATTCGGTAAGCCATTTGAGTGCAATAGAAAAGTCACTAGTGATGGCTTTGATGCAGACTTGTGCCTTGATGGAACAGGGCAAACAAGCAGTATGGATATTGCTTCTTGTAATAGTTTGCTAGGGCGAAGTGGTACTTTGCTAGAGGCAAAAAGAACAGAAGAGAAAGAATTAAAAATAAATAGGCCAGAACAAAGCGTATTTTCAATTTCAGTTGCAAAACCAGTGTAGCAACAATTTTCTCTTCTTTTAGTATGAAAAATAGTTATGGCATATTGCAATGTCACCAACATTAAACAAAGACTGAACATAAGGGAATTTTTAGTGTTTGCTTTTTTTCATCATTTCAAGAGAAAACTGTTTGCTCTACTAAGAAGTTTCTTTACATGTAGTAACATGAAAGTAGAAAACTAGTGTGTAAATCTAATATGCTCAATCTCTATATTTGAGTTTCCACTGAAATAAAAGAAATTAATCTTCACAACTGTTTTAACGCTTGAAGATGTCTCAACAATAAGGCTTACACTTGCTTCACTTGCTTTCAATCACTATTTTATTTACACATGGCTTAGCACTTTTTGCAAAGTGACTGCACATTGGCCCCAAAAAGCAGTAGCTTAAGTCATGAAGGTCAAATAAAATTCAAATATAAGACAAATAGATCTATTGATCATAATAAAAATATTTTCTATTTTGTTCCCAAAGTCATAGAATCAGATGGATTGGAAAGGACCTCTGAGATCATCAAGTCCAACCCTTGATCCACTACCACCACAGTTACTAGACCATGGCACCAAGTGCCACGTCCAGTCTCGTCTAAATATTAACACTGCAATATTAACACTGCAATATTAACACTGCAATATTAACACTGCAATATTAACATACGAGTTCTCAGCTGTATTTGTATAGGCTGGAATAAACTATCTATACTCTTTACTTCTCCTCTGGAAGTCATACACTTTACACACTCTTCTGAATAATGTTTCCTCTTTAAAGATGAGGAGTTCAGTGATGTGAAGGAGTCCGTTTCAGAGGAGGGACCTGAATCTCATGACCTTACCAAATTTTGGTTGAAGTATAAAAGAAACAATTTATGTCATCTACATCAGCTCTGTAAGCTCTTGAAATGAGATACTCACCAGCTAAGCATTAAAAAAAAGTCTTAAAGGAAAAAAAGAGTATAGAAGTAGGTATTAACATTTATATCAATATACTAATTTTTATAGGTTAGGCTACATTATCTCATCTCTTTGTTCCTCCTTTGGAAATCACACACTCCAGACTCTGAGTATTCTTATTTCTTTCTTCTACATTGTATTTACCTGGTTTGGGCAGAATAATGCAGAGGGTTTACCAATGCTGAACAGAGCAGAAACTTTACTACATGTGTCACATGCCTGCAGGTGATATTGCTTTTTATATAGCCCAATATAACTTGACTTTCATCAAAAGAGCTTGACATCATCAATTGCAGCCTTACATCTTTTTTTCTGCAGAATGGAAAAGTAAAGGAATTATTCCGATGTTTCAGCTGCAGGGCTCATGTTAGCAGCTTACATAGGGTGTAGTGCAGAACCAACCCTGAACTCAGCCCTTCATTGTAATCTTTTTAGTAAATTGTAACTCTGACTTGTAATCTCTCGAGTTGGGTTCATTTCTCCTGGTGGTTTACTTTCAAACCAGCACACTGGCAGATGCTCTCAACTCTGTCACAAACATCCATATCATTAACAAACTACTGATGTTTTTAGACAGGTGAGCATCAGGACTACACAGTAATTCCCTGCAAAAGTGAAGTACTGAAAACTGTGCTGGATACCATTTGCAAAGGAATTTTGAACCCAACTTGCATTCCTCTTCTCTGAGCCACTCCATTCTTCCCATGCCTATCTTGCAAATATCTCATTTCAAGAGCTCACTAGAGGTCATGTGGATGGCATCTAATATTTCTTTTCATACCTTCACCAAA
>NW_020955261.1:44473-45683 GCF_003031625.1 Empidonax traillii | reverse complement strand
ATCCTGAGGTTCATCTGCCGGGGCCAAGCACGCTTGGACGGTGGCAGCGAGGTCCTCAGGACGTAGATGGATTGCCTTACGGGCTAACGAGCTCCATCTGCCCGGGGAGGGGCCCCGACCGGGAATCGAACCCGGGTCTCTGCAGTGACAGTGCAGTGTATTTTCCCCTGGACCACCGGGGGCTCCCAAAGAGAAAACATTACCTTAACTCAGAATGACAATGTTCTGCTTTCTCTCTCTTAGCTGGGGTTTTATTAGATTTACTTAAACACTCAGATTCCCCCAGCTGATCCTACACACTTTTTAAACTTTGAATTCTGATTACCAAGGGAACTGGAGGGCTGATTGGGTCACTCCAACTTCATAACCTTAAACCTACAAGCCTAATGATATGTAAGTCAGGTCACAGGTGGTGTCAGTCAATACTATTAAAAGGATTTGAACAGAGAGTACGTGACATTACATCTAGAAGAGGATCCAAACAGAATTCAGTTTTAAGAAACATGTCTACTCAGTACAGCCTTCACTAAAACACTAGAAAAGTACCCTGCTGTAAAATAAATCAGTATTTTGCCTGTTTAAATTTTTAAACTGTTTTGGTTTTTGAGTAGTACTTTCCAAAAACATTAAATACTTAGTTTAACTTCAGTTGCTCTTCAGGTCACTTAAATACAAAAACTTGGAAGATAAATATATACTTAACTCCTAATCTCATCACACACCATTAAGGTTAGTAAACACATTTGGAAGTCTGAGCCTTGGTGTCTCTGATTCTGAAATCCCTATCTGTAAAACAGTGACAATTCTTCCCTACTCTTCTCCGTCCTATGAGGGCAAACTAGTCAGATAAGATGATCACAGAGACTACCTAAGCAACTCCATTGTTTTGATTTTTGTGTTTTATAGATTTCGATACTCTTAAAATGTTTGTTCTTCCTCTAGCAGTACCTTTTCCTGTAATTCAAGATATATATTTATACACCTTTGTTTCTGAAAGTACTGCTCTTAATGCTGGCACAAATGCAGCAGAAACAACAGTAATCAATTTGATTTGGCCTTATGAAACAAGTGTCATTTTGATAAATGATCCTAATTAAGTTGATATTTCAGGTAGAAAGTGTATTGAGTTAATGTGTTGGCACCTCTCTAGTTACAGTCAGACAAGTACAGATGTTGCAATAAAGCAGCAGTTGTACATTATTAACTTTGC
>NW_020955261.1:0-43996 GCF_003031625.1 Empidonax traillii | reverse complement strand
ACAACAGTAATCAATTTGATTTGGCCTTATGAAACAAGTGTCATTTTGATAAATGATCCTAATTAAGTTGATATTTCAGGTAGAAAGTGTATTGAGTTAATGTGTTGGCACCTCTCTAGTTACAGTCAGACAAGTACAGATGTTGCAATAAAGCAGCAGTTGTACATTATTAACTTTGCAAGTCACTCAGCCTGCATTCACAGAATTTGATCAAAGCCATACAACTCAGCAATTGAAAGAAAATGCTGATTTTAAGTTTTAATTATTCAGCAACATACACAAGTAGTAGCTCCAGGAAGTTTCAAAGCTATAGGTCATTCCTTGATGATCCCTCTCCAGCATGGAAATGATTAATTAGTCTAGTAGCAGCACAGTACTTAGGGCAGAGAATCACGTTTGTTTAGAAAACCTTGCTCAAACAGCAAAACACAAAACCTGTGTTTCTTCTCTTTTACATAAATCTAATTACCAAATGTCCTGTAAAGGCTAAAAGACACCATACATTTACATAAACCTAATTACAGAACGTCCTGTTAAGGCTAAAAGGCACCATACATTTACATAAATCTAATTACAAGATGTCTAGTTAAAGCTAAAAGACATCATATGTTTATGCAGTGCTTCCTTATGCTGTAGAAGTCTTTGATACATGGCTCATGGTTGGCAAACACAAGTTTGGTTTCCATTTAGCAATTGTAAAAGATAAAATAAACACTAGTCATTTGCTCTGAAGTCAAAGCTGTCTTATATTTTCCCATTTTCTTTACTGAGTCCTCTGTAGCCTTTAATTAATTTCTTGCACTTAGCATTTTGTACAGACTTGCAAATACACTTAGTAGTAAAACGTAACTCTCTTGCAGCTTTGTTAGCAACTCTCCCAGAGAGTATTGGCTTCCACCTCGAGCACCAATAAAGCAGGTATGGTATAGTCAGGCAGGTAACTATGAGCATTGGTGAGACTCCATGCAACTGTGTCACTGCAGGTTTGTGGCACTCCAACACACGCTGCAGCTAACTCCTTAGATAGCAGCTTCCTCCCTCAGACACCCTCTGGAATCGACAGTGAACTGTCACCTTGCTGAGCAGCAAGCAGCGACTGAACTCAGAAGTTCCTTCCCACTCTCAAACGCATCTTGGAAACATTTCCAGGGGCATAAAGGCTGAAAGGGATAAAGTACTTTCTACCTGCAGCAGGTTTCAAAGGGGTTTCAAGAACGATGCCACAGCTCCACAGCTACTCAAACCCTTGGCCCTTTGGAAACTGTCTCCCCATCTTTTATCACGTTTGGCCTGCTAAAAACAAGCATGTGCTCAAAGTACCTTCTGAAGTTTCTTATATGCAATTATCCAGCTCCTCAGAGGTTTCCTCTTGGAAGACAGATGAGAGAAGTGATCCACAGGAAGTTCCCTCTGGAGTATAGAAAAAGATTGTGTTCTTGATATCTACCTGTCAAAAATCTGGATATTCTCCACAGGTGTTTACCTCATAGACACAACCTTGACATTAGATCAGTCTACTTTCACGTTGTAGACCATGAGGCAGTCACTATGGTTGTATCATCTTTCAGTCTGACACATCAGCTAAGCCAGTCTGGAAACGGATTTACCATGGGCATGACAACAGAAGAAAATTAATTCAGGTAGCCATGCTTCTGTCAAATTCAGATACCTCAATAAAAACACAAAAAAATAATAAAAACCAGCACACCTTAGAAAAATACATACTTCTGCACTGCAGTGAGAACAGCCAGTTAAATAAAGTAAAAAAAGAGCAGTAAATTTAGTTGACTAGGACAGTAGAATACGCTTTCTGATCACAAAGTAATGGAATATTTAGGCATCATTCTAGAAAACAGGGAAAATCATCCACCTGATTTCCTTGATGAAGCCATATAATTAGATACATTGCCAGTCTTAAATAAAAAACAATCATAACCACAAAATAACCATAAGAATACCAAGAAAATGTCACTTGTAAGAATTGTGGTACCTAACATCACCATAAAATCTCGCTGGATGGATGAGAAATATTAGGATTAAATCATTTCTCTTACCTCACAAGAGTTGTTCCAATGTGAACAGATCACGTAAGGCAGTAAAAAAAATCTGAATGCTTTAAGATCATTAAGCACTAGTACTATAGCCAAAGAGATTGACTCATGCTAGAACATAAGCAGTCCTTGAAAATGGCAGTGCTCTGTGGACTTGCATCCACTCTCCACAGATCTGTTCATGCTTATTCTTTCCATCACATAGAGAATTAGAAAAAAAAACAACAGATGAAGCTTTGTTCAGCAGCACCAAAGCATTTGGGGATACCAAATGAAGTTGCCTACAGTACTGATATACTAATGATCATACTGTATATTTATGCTATAAATATAGGACTGTATATATTATATATATTGTATATAATATATACATAGTATATATATTATATTGTATATTTATGGTATAAGACAAGGATTTCCAAGAGTCTTACTTACAAAGGTGACTCTCTCCACCTGTCAACATCTCCTGGTTGCAGAAATAAAAGCACTTTGAGATAACTGATGTTTTCTATGCATCAAGGATACTTTTTGGTGCTTTTCTTAGAGGGATTGATCATGGTTGCATGGTTGCCTCCTGTAAGAAAGAAAAACTACATTCTGTCAGCAGTAAGACTTCACTGCTGATGCAGAGAATTAAATAATTATGACCATCAACAACAGCACTCAGCTACTCAGAAAACTAGCTTGAGAGTGCAAACACAGCTTGAGGGAAACGTCATGTATAAGATGACTTGGAGACTGCAAACAACTCCACCAACTCTATACAAAGAGACCTCTAACTGTTCTGAGTGTAAACATCTTCACTTCTTGCCAAATCAGCATCAGGTTCCACATTCACCCCCAACACACCTTTGCCTGCCAGCCTGCAGTGCTGGGGTGACAGTCTGTGGGAGGGAAGCAAGAAAGTTTAATCTCTCCTCAATGTAAGAATGTTTTATTGACATAGTTGCTATGACTTTTGAAGACACCAGCTGGCCATAACTTCAGATGAACAGTATTTTTCCCCAAAATGACCCATCCAAGTAAGAGTTAGAATCTCTCTTGTGAACTATGAGAAAATACAGATGCTGACAGCTATCTCTGAACTCCTCTGTCTTCACTGAGAAGGCCCAAGACAGACACAGAGGCCAATAAAGAAAATGCATGCAGCCTTCTGTGGCTATATTTAAGGAGTTAAAACAGTGTCTAAGGCATCAATAGCGTTGAGGGGTCTGACACTTGGCTTAGGTCTCAACCTGGCTAACACATCTTTAAAGAGTGGAAGGGAATACATCTTCTGCTCAAGAAGGAAAAAAAAAAAAAAAAAAAGAGTGATACTTCCTAAAATAATTCTAGCAGTAAAGCTACTGAAGAGTACCACTGGCATCCTGCACTTCACTACATTTGTCCTCGGGTGGTACTGCAAGAGGGCACCCCTGTATCTCAGTTGGGCCCAGAATCAGCTGTTTTGATTTCAGTCTGGCATATATCCATTTAAAACGAAGTGCAAATCATAAGGGAAATACACAGTGAAAAAATATTTCCTTCATTACAAAAATGAACATTACCAAGGCCATAAAGATACAGGAAGAAAGTTAGAGATTTGGAATCCAGAAGAAAAAAAGTTTCTGCATCACAACCACACCTAAATAATGGGTAAATCTATTTTAAATATTCCTTTACACACATACTGCATCTATAAAAGGAATAAAGTTCAATACTAGTAACATTCAATCCTTAAACAATGCACTGTTTAATTTAGTAATTTTGCTGTTCTGTTTAATCACTTTCCAAAGGAAGAACCATCTCTGCACTAAACACCACTCAGAACAGTTTCTAAATATAGGATATTACTAACTCTAGAGTTCTAGAGTTCATCTTTACAAGCTTTCTTTTGAATTTTTTTTTCCCCACCACAGATAGCTAAATATTCCTGCATCACTGGCTTGCAAGCAAGAATACATGAAAGCTGCAATTCATTTTACTGCACCATCTTGTGGTTAATAGTAGCAGCCACAACAAGAATGATCCACAAGAAGACTGTCAGGTGTTGACAAGACCTCTACATTGCCCCATGCTTTTAGGATTTAAATTAAGTCTTTCAAAGCATGCCACAGAAAGCTATCCATCTCATTCCCTCAGCCAGGTTACAAGAGACAGCAAAAAATTATGAAATTTCCCAGTTATTGAGTGTTTATCTGGCTATGCAGCAAGTTTTAAACATCCACAATCATCCAGCCTTGTCTTCTTAAGTCTGTATTTTACCTTCCCCCTGACCATGGTCCCTACAGACAGCTGTACATTACAAAATGCAACCAAACCCAGCCCTGACGAAGTTCAGGCATACAAGCTGACAATCCTCCAGCATACAGCTTCAAAAAGGGGTGAAACATCTCACACAGACACTCAGGTCTGAGACGGCAAAGCAGAGGTACTAATTTATGCAACTCAATGTACAACGACTCCTTTTATATTCACTTGCTACAGAAAACGAGAAGACATTTGCAAATAGCCACAGACCCTGGCTAAGACTGAGCACAGTGATTATATTCCCTTCTAGAAATTCTTGTACTTGTAGAGGAAGCAAGGACAATTTTCGTACATGTACAATGAGCATAAACACATTTTAAAACCCAATCCAACATTTTTTATTGCTTTCCACTATTCTTAGGCCAGACTTAAAAAAAAAAGACAAGCAGCAGTCTTACTGCCACATTTATAAATGTCTTAATTCTGCTCTTGAGAGTACTTAGAATGTAATGTACATGGAGTTGCTAAAGTGAATACAGCTATTTTATTTTATTAGAGTACTCAAGGAACAAAAAAGGAGTAAACACTTCACTAGATCAGTCGATGCATTTGTACAAAGATGAGGTTTTGATGACTATTAATGAATATTCAAGTAGTTAATATTTGGAAGGCATTTAGCCTTTGCAGCTAAATGACAAAAAGCTACATTGTTTAGTATTATTCAATAAAATCACTTTTAAAAAGTTTAAAAAATATCAATAAAGTATTAACTTCTCAAAGAGCTATTAGCTCATTTCTATCAGTGGATTTAAAACATTCTCATCTGCTCAAAAACCACTAGCCATCAAAATATTTATGCACAAGCTGTTATAAAGGCCACTTTACTAAAACTAGACAGTTTTTCTATTCAACAGTGACAAATAAAGCAGATACTGATATAAATGAAGTACTTACAGAACCACTAAGGGGAAAAGGAGGGAACACGCTCACTATTGATGATATAAATGAAGACCCCTTAAGAGGCTAAGTTTAAGTGGCATAGTTATTAATGGAAAAGTTACTAACACAGTAAATCTGCATAAATAACTTTAAGTGTACTAATGCTGATTCAGTAACACTTAGAGCCTTCAAAGCAATTACTAGCTGTTAAACCTGAATAATGAGCTCTCATTTAGGCAACAAGTGCAAATGAAACAAAAACGAAAAATGAACCGTCTTAAAACCAGGCAGATTTTTTTCTCCTCAAATACACCAGACAATTAACAAATACTGTTTCAACACGGCATTGTTGCACCACTAAAATCTCAATACCTCTCTGTTAGTCTACGCACACCCCAAATTAACTTTTATCCCATAGGCTCACTGCCTGCAATTACTTTACTTACAATATTCAAATCACTGAACTGAAACCTTTCATTATTCTATTGTGTTCAGGCTCTGCACAAGATCAAGAGCATGGAACTTGTTCAGAAACACTCATATTTCCCTTTAGCTGTAAACATCAAAAGCACCAGCCCAAGGTACTGTCCAGACCCATATCAAAGGTATTTAGCACTTTCCTGCATAGCAATTTGTATAACCGACGGTTGTTAAGCAAAATAGTCCAAGATAAGCTAATCTGCTTCATAAAACAAGCCTATATCTTAGGTGTTTTTTCCTAGATTACATCAGCATCCTTGGTGTTGTATTAAAATGCTTGTACTGTCCAACCTGCAAAAAGTCAAGGGGAATAAATTAATATCTAAAATTCATTTATAATATTATTTACAACTAACCAATCTAAAATCATATTTAAATATATTAACACCTATGTTAGAAGCTAACCTAACTACAATCTGTTCTACAAAGCTAAAAAGCTTGCTCCTTAAAATGCCATGCATGTCTTCTAATAAAATTATGAAGCTGCACCAATGTCTGACACACATGGAACTACAAATTCCCCAAGTGGTAACCCAGTTTTGGCAGTACCATCCTCTTCAGCAGATAAGAGGCAGATTTGTTTCATTTTATTTTGTTCAACTGGTTCCACTCATTACCTAGGTCCTTTGTAGTTTAGGATCCGATTGAGAGCTAAAGAGGCAGGAAAACTTTATGCAGTTTCACATGAAGAATGAGCATTTTGAGGTGAGCATGACAACCACTACACACAGACCCCACATATACAGCAGTATGGAACGTATCTGATAAGAAACAATGGGATTATGATAGAGCAATTTTAAAGAGACTTTTAAAAGATGAGGTAAAAGCAATTTCACCAACAAACAGAGGAAAAAATATTAGTGCACTATTAGCAGGTGGCATTGCAGATATCATACAAGAAACTAGATTTTTAAAAGGATTACCAAACACAAATACAGAGAAGTAAATATAAGTCTAACTTTCTTTTCAAAAACACATGTAGTTTAATACGAGGCAAAAAAAAGAAAACAGGTTTATATGGGAGGAATGATACATGACACACCCTAATAAGATGGACAGATATGAACTACTCTTTGTTAACTTTTTCTGCCAGGGTAAACAAACGAGAACTTGGTTTCATTTACTAAGAAAAAGCATAAGTACAATTTTATATCTTAAAACATTTCTATTTAGGATCACACCACCATTTAGCTTTGACGAGCACTGCATATATTTCACATCCAAGTGAACAGCACAATTAATAAGACAAAGTAATTTTACAGCAGCTTCTCAATTTAACAAATCCATATTAGGTTCCAGTATGGACGTAAAGACAAGATCTGTTACTTCAACTGCTATCTCTGAAATACAATTACAGACTCATTTGTTGAAAAGTACTTTAAGGTACACACACAGCTCAGGATCTGATGGGCATGCAATTAAATAAATTAGACTTTCAGAATAGTAGAATAACTCTAAATGTTAAGTAATGCATTTAACATACAAACAGCCTTCCACAAAAATCAAACTGTGTGTAGGCATTTTCCAACGTCATAAAGAACATCTAAATGTCATTTTACTTGCATCAACTAAAAGCCCTTTTGATCAACTAAGTGGCAATATTATGTCCCTTCCTAGCACATTTTTGTCAGATGTTTGCAAATGATCTTTAAACAATCCCTGCCAAATACTTTGCCTTACTCTTCCAGGATCTGGATTAGGATGAAGAACATTTCCAAACATCCTAGGAAAAGTAAGAGGGGAAAAGAGTGGAACAAGATATCTTGAATAAGCCATTAGAATTATCTTACATCACGGTCCATATTGGGTTGGATTTATTATTTTTTGCCTTTTTTTGCCTTTTTTTTTTTTTTTGGAATGAATACTGTATTCTATTTTTGGTACTCAAAGTCCTACTTAAAACAAGCAAAATCCCTAAACAAAACTCAAGATACAAATCTACAAAGCTCAGATTTAGTTGAAAAAAATAACTCTGTGCTTTCTTAATACCACGTATAGATGCTCAAACTTATGTTACTGTCACTTTTGATCCTCCCTACCACCCCCTACAGTGATTAGCATATCAGGAAAGGAACAAGGTATACATGTGGGAGACGAAAGAGCCTAGATTCCAAGTGGTAACTACACTGAATTAAAACTCAAACAACGTCAGGAATTTCAGGCTTTGTGACATAAAACTTTCACTATTAAAAAATCCTATGTGGATCTGTTTCGCTATTAATTTCCTCTTTCTTGAATTTGGATTACTTATGCTATATTATGAAAGTCAACAACAAACACATGGCAATGTCTTTAGGAGAGTCAATGTCCAGAAATGAATTATGAAAATACAAGTACATCCACCCTGTATCAGAATTCATATTAATCTTAACTATCTCCAGAAAGCAACTATCAAGACAAATGACATTCAAATGGACAAGACATTCCAATTCTTTTATTCTTTCTGACAGTACTGAAGGCTCCTTGGAGTGAAAATTTAAGCTTTTTATAACCTCCTAAGGATTATAAATTCTCAGTTATCAAATGAAGAAAAGGGCTTCAGCCAAATGAATAGCTCAATGAAATTGAAAGCGCAGCTACTGTTTAAAATATACAATCTAGGCAAACAAAAATAAAGGACTGGAGAAAAACCTGATAAGTATATATACTATTATGTAATTCATCAGTTTGGCCTCCTTTACAATATTACATACCAAAAATTTCTAAAAATTCTGACATCAGAATGAACTTAAAGAAAGGTCACACAAAAGATCTAATACAGAGAGACTTAAAGGAAGCAGAATGGTTTCCATAAAAGATAAATAATAGATTGTTGTTGTTTGCTCTTATTAAAAATTTCCAGTCTCTGTGACATGTCTGTGGATAGTTAATAGATACACATCTGTCCTCCAGGCTGAAGAGGGTAGTTGGTAAAATAAGCCAATATAAAATCAACAAATAAGTGGCAAACAGTAAAAAACATTACATTCTGTATAAGACTTCAGCAATGATTGCCAATATTAGTCTACTCAGAAGGGACTGATTTTAACGGGCTTATGACAATTAATGAAGTACAGGTGCCCAATTGCTTCTGGCAAAAGAGTTGAAGAAAAGAAAGAAAGAACATAATCTTATCCCACACTGACCTTACAGAATCCTTTTGCTCTTTTTTTAGTTTTGTTTGTCTGGTTTTGCTGTTTGGCTGTTCTGGGTTTTTTTTTCTTTTAACGGTGAAGACTGCTAGCAAGCTGTCATCTAGACAGACCAGAGGATTTCACCCAGCATGGCAAATCTTATTTTTTGGTATGCTTTTCTCTGTGCTAGCATGCATCTTGCCAAGAGTGACAGTTTGCAAACATCCATAAACCAAGTTGCATATGCAACATTGAAAGCCTTCAAATTAGCAAAAGGCCACTAAAACTACAAGCTATCCAGCAAGTCTCTTTTGTATCTCATTGAATCAGAGAATAATTTTGGATGGACAAGACTCTACAGGTCTCCTATACCCAAACACCCACTCAAGGCCAGTCTGATCAGATGGCATTGTGCAGTGTCCAATCACAAACATTTCCAAGCACAGAGACTCCATCACTGCATGAGACATCCCAGCCCAGTATTTTGACCACCCACATGGTTAAAAAAAGCCAACAAACACTAAGCTTCCTACTCCCCAGCCGCATCACATCACATGCCTCCCTATCTGCCAAGCCCCCTTCACAAGTCCATGAGGCACCTCGGCATCACCAGCTCGTCACGGACAAGGTTACCCCATCCACAGGCAGCATCAGGGTCTCAGATCCACACTGCTGCCCTAGAGGACTCTCAATGCCTGCACCCCAATCTTGTCAAACTTGAGACCTCTCTGAATGCCTGAGGGCAATGGCCACTCAAAATTCCTCCACACTTGACCTCTCCAGCTGCCCTCAAAACCCTCCTCCAGATCAGCAGCAGCTCCAGGTGCAGGCCTCCCAAACACAGTAAACCTGAGCCACCTTGCCTTCTTGCCAACCTACGATCTCACCCAAAAGATTTGCCACTCATTTGATTTGTGCCCATGGGCTACAAAGTGCTCCTGTATCCTCCTGAGTGTGCCCCAGTGCCTCACACACATCCTGCTTCATAGAGATCCTGGGCATCTTTTCTTTTTCACTGAGGTACCAATCTTGGCATACAATTAATGCACATTGTAACAACAGCAGCATCTGTGCAATATAACTGAGAAGCATCTTCCATTGTCAGAGCTCTGCTGGCAGTAATGAAAATCCCAAGTTGTCTAGAAAAGCTGATGGGAAAGAAAAAATGTATTCACTAATGATGGCCCGGGCAGAAGCAAATAGGGGCTGAATAGCATAAGGAATATATGAGCTCAACACTGTATGGAAAGCCAAAAAAAAAAGAAAGCGCCTCTTGATCGTAAAAGATATATTACTTAAAAGCACATATTTCATCAGACACGTATTAGCCAGAAGCCAGGAGAGTCCAAAAATCCACAGGATTATCTCTTTTCTGATAGCTATGAGAAGAGGACTGGGGTTTCTTGGGCATCTCAAGCATTGCCTCTAGACAGCATAGCTTTCTATTTCAAATATCAACTACCAGTCTTCAGTCTGGTAGACTTTTCAAATCCCATGACTGGATGGTGGGATTGATGCTTGGGTGGGTGTGAGATACATGGAGACAGAAGGAGCAAGGAAGTAACAGAACTAAAACAGGAAATAAGGGTGAGGCAGGAACATGACACAGAAAAACAGAAAAAAAAAAACAGTAAGAATAGCAAAACAGTAGCACGGAAAACCACGGAAGAAGTTCTGTGAATTGCAATTAGGAAGAAAAAAGAGGAGGTGGGAAAAAAGCAGGGAAAAAAATCCCACAGAAAAACAAAGAAGAACCAGCAGAAAATCTTTGTGTAGGAAGTAAATTAGACATTTTTCTGGTACCAAAGTTGATTTATACTGCCACCTGTTAAACACTATGCTCCAAAACCAACACAGCCTTAATGTGTTCTGGGGTAAGAGACTGCACTCTTTCTTTTTTTCCCCTTGTTATTTTGAGTCTATTTCTTCTTGGTGAAAGGAAAAGATTAGTCAGAAATTTCCAAAGATGGGAGATTTCTCTAATGAATTTGACTCCTTAGGACTGTATGCCTGGTGTTTCCATATGCATGCATCCAAATTAAAAATAAAAACAAACAAACAAACAAACAAAAAACAACACAACAAAAACCCACCCACACCACACCAACAAAAAAACCACACACACCACAAGGTTACCACGGCCAGGTCTTTAGAAACTCTAAAGCATTGAACTGAGAAAGAAACTGGAAGACTTGCAAGTGCCAATAAGTTCTTTCAAGACTTTTGCCGCAATGGTAAAAAAATCTTTATTTTCTACAGTCATCAAAAGCAGCCACAGTGGCGTAGTAATTAAATACTTGTATTGGTCCTGCAATTAGTCACTAGTTATTCAAACTCTTCATATGGCCACGAAGCAGGTCATTCCCACTCAGCTATATAACCATGGAGTTTGAACAAAGGAACAATGCTGCCTTTTCCTTTCCACATTTACCAGTGCCTTGAACTTACACTAAGCATACACTGGTGTGTTTTTCCTGCGCTCTGTCACCACCACAGGCTACCACAAGTGAGAAGGGAGTTAACAGGTACAGTTATCCTGACATGTACTGCACTGGGGAGCCAGTATACCAAAATGTCTTACAGCTAGAGGTAAGCCCAATAAAACTACAGCATTCCAAAAGGTTCATTTGATCTAGCTTCCTGATATACGAAGACACCGCAGGATAGAACTAGAAAAGCTTCTCCTTTGAGGGATTTATTATAGAACACGTCAAACAATGAGACCTTCTCAAGGACTCCTCAAACAGACAGCATCTTTAACATTTCAAGAATCTGAATTAACACCTTGTAGAACTAAAGTATTAATGAACTAAGTTTGAGAGACATCGACTAACTACTATAATCAAATTGCTGTGGGCATGAAGGACTTTGATTAATCTTATTCCCCATATGCTTATACATAAAATTAATTTATGATATCCTTCAAATAAAAGCCTGCCACATTTCAATAATCTTCCAACTACACATTTTTAAATGGCACATAATTTTTTTCAGAACTTATCCATGGCAGATTCAGAGTAGATATTATCACAAAGAATAAGGAACATAAGGAACCCTAACTATATGATTCAAACAAATTATTGATTTTCTAAAATGTACTTTTTCTATTACTCACTCTACCTTAAGAAAGTAATACAATACTTTATTAGTCTGTGGGTTAAGCATGTTCTAATTTGTTATCAATTAGGTAGAAAGGACGTTTAGGTTCATTTGGAGGGGAGATTTATTTTGATAAGATTTAGGAGGCAATTCTTACCATTTCATAAACTACTTCAAGATACAATGCTAAACTGGACACAGAAACACACAGGCCAGTACATGCACACAAACAGGAGCATGTACCACAGATGACTAGATATGAAAAATTCAGAGGTAGACACAGGCATCAGAACAACCCAAAGCAACCTTTGTAAACTCTATAATCTTCATAACCTCCATAATCAAGAAACACAAAAAAGTGTAATCTTGTAACAAGAAGATTCCTGATGGGGACCTCTTGGGCTGATGATCCAAAGAAGACCCTCCCAACCTAGACCACAGAATCCTTGAATGGTCTGGGTTGAAAGGGACCTTTGAGGATCAGCTAATCCACCTTCCCTGCCCTGGCAGGGACATCTTTCACTAGATCAGGGTCCTCATAGCCCAAGATCATTATGTGATACAAAGAAATACTCATATGATGTGGTCTCAAAAAGCAAGATACAGAATGAAGAAACTTAAGAATACAATATTGTGTAGAGCAGCCAGAATTGCAAAGTATAGTCAAGTAAGTGCTTAAACATTCATATATCCAAAATAAAAATCAAGATTTTAAAATAAGAGAGACAGTATGCAGGTGAACGCAAAGGCTCTATTTGCACCTTTCTTCCTCCATTAGTTACAGTGTACACAGATCATTTTAAAGTCTGGCTAACCTTTTAACAGTGGATTAACAGAAGGACCAACTTTACATATAATTTCAATGATTTATCTGTTTAAAGTGTAAGAAAAGTCACTGAAAAACCATACACAACACTGGCAACCAGAATTGGCTTTTTGTACCCCTAACATCCAAAGAGCTGACAAGTAATTTTGATTAATATTACACTGATTCAAAAACATTTAAAAAAAACCCACTAGCTGAAACAGCTATTTCCTTCTTTTAAAATCTCCATGCAAACTCCACGTAAGTGTACAGCTGGGAAATTAGTTTTAAAGAAGCTAAGGGTTACTTTCTTTACTTGTTGTCATAGAAGGCTTGCTTCTTTCTTGAAGCGTTGTGAAAGCATTGGAAGTATTTTCTGCAGTACACAGTTGAAAATGTTTTTATCTCATGATAAGCCTTTCCGTCATAATTACATACTCTCATAGGAATAATAAAAAGTTACAAAGACAAGATGATGATGATGATGTTGTAAGTGATTACAAACAATATTTCCATCAGACATAAAATAAACTGTGTGTTGTCATTCACACAACTCCTAATCAAAGACAAGAATCTCTTAAGAACTAACAAAGAGAAAACATTCTTGCTGGTGAAGTATAAAACTAAGAAATACAACATGAGTCTTTAAAATGCAGAAGAACCTGGAGATTTTTCTATTCATTAAATAGGACAACATATGATCTTTCAAGCCCAACCAAGCCCTCAAAAGAGGCATACCATACCAGCTTAGAAAAAGGTTCTGGAGAGGATACTGATTTTTGCAATTTTCTTCACTCCTACAAACAGCATAGTCTTAGTACATCTGCATCATAACAGGCAACAAGGGACTAAAATGTGAAGAGTGTCAAGAGAGTCAACTGCAATGTACTACAGTATGGCAAAGAGGGAGGTAACAGAATAACTTCTTGAAAAGATAAATAAAAATTTGAAATAGTCATTTGAACAGGACAAAGGCCCACTACATTCAGCTCTGTCTGATCCAGAGAAAACGGCTCAATCTAGTATATGGAAGCAAAGAACCACCACAAAATTTAACTTTAAATGGCTAAACCGGTCTATTTCAAAACCTACACATTTAACAGATTCACATGTACGTGAAATATTTGTCTGAGTTTTCAGAACACTTAAGGCTCCTAACCTCTTCTCTTTTGCATATCTTATAGTGTGCATGAGATTAAGGTGAAAGACATTTTGGTTAAACTTTTATATCCAACTTGCTTCAGTTGCTGACAATGTACAAACATAGGATTTCTATCAATTTTTGGAAGAACACCTATTTTGATCCAAAGTTACCTTGAGAAAAACATTCCAACTGGAGTTAAATCCATCACCAAGGATGTAATACACACAGAGAGGTCTTTCGTGAAAGATACAGATCAGATATTTACTAATGTATCCATTTGCAATGGTTACTCATTCATTCCAACACCCATACCTTAATTCCCTTAAGCAGTATTTTTAACAGTCTACAATGAAACTGGGCAAGGAGCATGTAAGACGTTAAGTCTAAAACAACATGTTCACACTTCTGATTTGAAGACGAAACATCGATAGAAACCTCTTCGAACTCCAGATTGTAACAATTTGGGCCCAAGCATCTTAAAGACAAGTTTCCCTGAGCCAATGAATTTCTATCAGTATTTTATTATTAGAGGGCAAACAGGTTATACAGTACAGCTAAATGACTCGTATCATTGCCCCTTATCGTTTGCTCATCACTTTCGTCAAGCTTTCACCAATAAGGCTAAAACTTATCTTGCTTACTGTCTGCATAAGGATTAGGAGATATTTGGAAGAACAACAGTAGATCAACAAAATGAGACACAAATGTGCACGACGTACTGTAAGGTAAAAAATTCTATGAAATCAGTTGGGTGTTTTTCCAAGAGAAAGATTAATTGAAAAAAAAAACCTGCCTGTTCTTGAAATCCTTAAGCTATGAAATGGGACCTTTCATAGAAGATGATTTGGATGTCAGGAATTTGCCAACGAGAACAGATGCAAACATGTCAAAGTTTGAAAAGTCAGAGCTGATAGCTCCTAACAGTCCCCTAAGGCATCTAAAATTCAGCAGCATCTTCAGGTATTGTCAATTAAAACAAAGATGTATTGAAACACAGTACCCGCGAGTACACGCTGGCTTGCCAGGGTGTTTGGTTTTTTTTTTGCTGGCTGTCACATCAGCTCCCCCTGCAGAGTTGTCAATAAATCACAAGGTGCACTACCGGCAGCGCTGAACTCATGACCAACAATTCTTCTGCTTTAACCACAAAGTCACAGAACTTGATATCAAGGTTTCTCACCCTACTGATACGAGAGGGGAATGCCAATAATTGTAGCTTCCAGCCCTACAGAGGCCAAAGTGCATTGGCACAATGTGCTCAAAGCAACTTTTTACCAACTGCATGCCGGAAGAAGTGATCTGACTAGGGACAAAATCTGGACAAAGGGAGTTGGTTAAAATATAAAAATCAGTGAGGAGCTTTATTAAGGTTTCTAATATTTTAGTTCTGCCAGTAAGTTTTCTTGTACACACCTAAATCTGAGTCCCTGTACCTGAAGTATAAGTATACTTTAGGAACATCTTCCATGACTTTCAGAGAAGCCTGGCCCTGGTCATTGATTACGGAAGATCCACCCTAGGGTTAAATCACAGTTGAATAGGGTCAGTGATCCTGAACATGCAATCTGATGCTTTTTACTTCTCTTGCCTTCCTGTTCATAAGTTCTTTTCCTTACCCACCTTTTCTTCTTTTATGTCTGTCTGTGGCTTAATTGGAGTAAAAGACTAAATCTTTTCCTGTGGGTCTGCAACTACAGAGGCAATCAAAAACAGCATCTTAAAAAGAGAGATGCTGTGGTAAGTTTGGCAGTTCTCCAGATGGCTAATAAAACAGCATTCTATGCCAACCTAAGCCAGAAGTTGCAAAGTAAGGGGTCAAATACTAAAACATGGTAATTTTTCCCTTTAATCTTGCAATTGGATTGTAAACAGTCCTGCAGAGGATTTGGAGATACTGGCAGATAAAAACTGGACATGAGCCAGCAATGTGCACTTGCAGCCCAGAAAACCAGTTGTCTCTTGGCCCGCACAAAAAGAAACATGCCCAGCAGGTTGAGGGAGGTGATTCTTCCCCTCTGTTCTGCTCTTTTGAGACTCCACCTGGGGTACTGCATCCAGCTCTGGGCCTCTCAACAGAACATGGATCTGTTGGATCGAGTTTGGAGGAGGGCTGTGCAGGTGATCAGAGGGTTGGAGCATCTCTTCTATGAAGCAAGGCTGAGAGAGCTGGGGCTGTTCAGCCTAGAGAACAGAATGCTGCAGGGAGACCTTACTGCAAGCTTTCAAACTTAAATGGGGGCTTCTAAGGAAGATGGAGAGAGGGTTTTTATCAGCAGTAGTGACACAGTAATAAGAGAACAGGAGGTAACAGTTTTAAACTACAAGAGAGTAGATTTATATCGGATATGAAGTCATGAGGGTGGTAAGACACCACAGGTGGCACAAGGCAACAGGCTGTCCAGCGATGTGGGAAGGTCCATCCCTGGAAACACTCGAGGCCAGGTTGAATAAGGCTTTGAACAACCTCGTCTAGTAGAAGTCCAAGGCAGGGGGCTTGGACTAGATGATCTCTGAAGGTCCCTTCCAACCCAAACCATTTCATGCTTCTGTGATTCTATCCCAGATCATCCTGACCTCAAAAGGGTGTTGAATTTTTTTTTTTTTTTGGTGAGGTACACAAACATTAGAGCAATGAACACCACAGAAAAATACACGAAGAAGTTAATAGCCCACAGTAAACAGAGCCTGAGGCTCAAAATGAACAACTAGGCTAAGAAAAAATATTGATTATTGTCTTAGGAAGTGAGTATCATCTATCATCTATCCTCTTCACTGAATGAAGGGGGACTAAGGAGGGAAAGAAATGCACAAGTGATTATGCAACTGGAACTTGCATCACACTACCCACGCACAAAGGTATAAAAGGTTGAATTTTAAACATACCCACCACCCAAATTATGGGATTTCTTAACTGTTTGATGTCAATTTAATGTAATGTTTATATTTAGCACTGTTGCTTTTCTACCATCAAAATAGATTAACAATGAATTCAGAAACTTCTTTAATCATCTCATCATTCATTATATTACTATGCAAACAGGTGGAAGACATCAAAAATACTGAGCATTGTATTATTCCACTCTATTTTTATTAACATTTTATCTTTTCATTTTAAAAATCTTTAAATGTTACCCATTTTTAAAAAAAAGCATTTTATTAAGAGTTCTTGTTTGAGTGCATTAGGCTTCAATTAATTCATATGTGCAAACATTCACACTACCATAACGATCAAGCATTAAAGGAAAACAAGCATTTTGCCTGAGGAACATTTATGTACTTACAGATGTGCACAAAACTCAACTAAATGTGCCTGCGTTTCTCCACAGAGACAGATGCTGCCTCTATGGGTAAGGCACTTAGGATATAAACAGAGAAACTGATTTCAAAATATTGAAACACTCAGTATTGCCTCTTAGGCAGTTTCTTCCCTTCTGGCCATATTTCAACTTTTCCAAAATACATAAAAAATATTTAAGTTATTAACATTTAAAAAAAACCATCAAATTAACTATAGGTTCTGCAAAAAAAACATGGTATTCTGAATTCTATGCTCAGGTATGTCTGCCTTTAAAACACAGTAGTATCTTGGATGTGTAATGTGACCTTGAAATCACTAGGTATCAATAATATACATCTTGTAGAAACAGAAATTAATACAGTCCTAGAAAATTCATTATGTCAAACTTTTGAGGATGGAATTATTTTTCTGCTACTGTTAATATTTAAGACCACTTCAAAAGTGAACTCGGACTGTGTGTTAACTGGGCACCCAAAGTCACTTTTACTCAATCTAATGATTCTTAGAAGGCATTCGAGGTTAAATAAGATACAGTAGTTTAAATGCAGACAACCAGCTCTATTTCAAGCATCCTAAGGTAACACTCCGCTCTGCCTCGATCTCCAGGTTTTGCTCTGACATAAAGCAGGCCTAGAAAAATCTGCATCTTCATCTCACCTACCAGCCAGTTGCAAGTGTCTAGTGTATCCTAAGGGAACTAGAACTACCAGCTAGTGAACTAGGTGGAATACCTTAAAGAAACTTAAAAAGCCCATCAGCAACATTTATACAGCTGATTCCTGCCTTCAGCTCTGAAAGTCAGTCACTGTTTGAAGTTAGGCGCCCACAATTTCTAGTTACTTCAAAAAAATGTTACTTAAAAAAAACTAGTAATTCCAGAATTATACTCCCCTAATCTTCAAGCTATTACAACCTTGGTTTTGATTTCGTACAGCAGGGTTTTCTTCCTTGCTTGATGCTTAGATCATTTAGTTACTTTCTTTTGTGAAGTGATTGACTCTTCTGTTAAGTGTTTTCCCCTGAAGTATATTCTGCTGTCCTCTCTCAATCCCTCAATTGCCCTTACACTTATAAAAAGTCATGTGTAACAGACTACTATCAGTCTGCAAGTGTAAGAGATTAATTCCACATACAAACAAAATACAAAACACCTTTTAAACCTACAAATTCAAACCATAATTGCTGCTTGCAGTCATCAAGCACATATAATATATATTATAAAACTGACTGTCATAGTAATGCCAAACAATGATATATAAGTAATAAAAAAGGTCAAACATAACATGAACCATGCAAATCAGTACTGATCTTTAAGGGCCGTAACTATTCACTCTCACTTCCAATCTTCAACAAAATAATCTTCCTGACCTCAGTGCAAATCTGAAGATGTCTGCTCATTTCTATAAACACTTGTACTGAAAATTATTAGCTCTTAAAGCCATAATACTGTTCTTTGTGGTCAAAAGAGTAAACTGACATGAACATCAGTTCACCCTCCATTATAAAACAAAAAACAAACAACAACAACAAAACCAACAAACAACTGTTCAGTATTTTGTTCTTTATAATCTTTAGAGTTACAGAAAAGCTCGTATCTCAACCCTGACATATTTCCTGCGCTATTCCATAAATACTGTCCAGCCACGGAGAATAGAAAAAAGTGATCCGAGAGCTAGTTTACAAAATAAATCAAACATATTTAATACAATTTTCTACAACAGGAAAATAATTACTGCTATTATAAATCAACTAGACCTGTGAGCAGTAGCTCACAAATGTCCCCATGAATAATCAGTGATTCACACAGAAAAATTTTGTAAAACATTTCATGTTTATCCAATATGCATTTTAGCTATGTCATTCTAGCAGAACACTGTTCCATGTTTTACAGTTGTAGATTTAAAAATTTTAAACCTAGACTATTATATTAAATATTGAAAGAAACGATTTGAAATCAGTAGCACTCAAAAAAGATACCATTGTGCACACCTTCCAATGCAAATGAATAAAGCTCCCTGACTGTTCACCACGTTTATCACTTATGGAAATCTCCATGATAGAGAGAGGGCAGTAGATTCTGGCGCCAATATTAACAAAACTTCATTCTAGGTAGATTTTGAAGCACTCATAATTTCAGATAAGAAAAATTCCAATAGATTTTAAACAGTGGCAATAGGTCTCTCATATGGCATACTCTTATTCAATAAACACTGTCTTGCTGTTAGTATCACCTGTAAGTCAGAGAAAGTCTGAACCATGAGCCATTTTACTGAAATACTGAAAATCAACACTGCCAGTTGCCACCTAACCCCTCAGCAATACAGCTTAAAACACAGATTTGTGCAAATCTGTGATTTCAACACCCCCTGAAAACTGTAAATGTCATATTAGCTGGTTATTTTAGATTGTACTGCTGAGAGGATAAAGTTCTGGAAGACTTATCAAACAATCTGAAGCCTATGATTCTGTGATATCTCTGAAGTAATTAGCCGAGGTTTTTAAGAAGAGAGGGACAAACAGACTTTGTCTTGAAAGAAGTAAGTTATTTTGATTAATTGGCAATTTATTTCTGAATCACTATATGAAGATTTCTACTAGAAATGTAAAGTATACCTCACATTGTATCAAGGAAACTAAGAAACTAAGGAACTTCTACATTTCTTTGTTTGAGAAGAGGTTTGCTTTCACTGGTATCACTTGTGGAGATCTGAGAGTGGTCCCTGAATCTTCACAGCATAAACATAGTCTAAGCTTAGTTAGCATGATTTGTTGCAGATGAAGCATTTGAGTCAAGCAGTCTGAAACAGTGAGATCAGCGGAAACAAGCAATAAAACAGTTCAGATTGCTCAGTGACCTGACCACCCCATTTATTGCCATTTCTCAACAGCAACACAAGAATATGGGAAGCTGTAGATAAGCATTCATTCCATCTTCTGAAACAAGGATGATGCTGACATTATGACTTTAAATCTTACTCAACAGTGGAAATTTGTATTCTCTGCTACTTGTAAGAAGTATTAAATTAAACAAATCAATAAAACCACTCTCTTTTGAGGAAACCATTTCCCTTTCATCCAATAGCCAGAAGATGCATGAGTAGGATACTTTATTTGAAAGGACTGCACAACATATGTGTCTGAATTGCAAAGGCATGCACAAGGGACACTTATGCAATTGTAAGTAAAACATTCTGTGTGTGCTGGAGGAATAGTATGCCTACAGGCTTGGTATTAACAAAACGACACATTTCCCAAATTAGAACAGATGAGCTTCAAAGTTTCATTCACCCATATCTATAAACATAAATGACCCTTAATTCCATATCAATCAGAATTAATGTTTTTCTTGACTTGTCAGCATTGAAAATCCATTCTCTCCAAAGCAAGTATCTACACTACTATAATTATGTTAAAATACCTAGGCAACTGCAGTCCTCCTTCCACCAAGATGATGCCTAGGTGTGTCTTTAAAACTGAACAACAAATAACCTAGAGAAAGGCTAAACTGCAAGAATATAATAATGCTCAAGTTTAAATAAAATAAAGCCTCAAGTCCCACAATAAAGTGTGCATGTAATTTTTGTCTAGTGGGCTATGATGTAATTTACACCCACTAAATGTATCAGTTAATTGTACATTTGATCAGTTCCTCAAGAAATTTAGGAGAAGAGCAGTTGTTGCAATTAGGGGAAGCATTAGACATTCACACCATCAGCTGCATGTAAAAAATTTGCTTCTATTAATGTAAAATAAAAAGATTTTATAGTGTCATTATGTCATTGTTATTTACATCCAAAACAGTCACTAATGACAGTAGTACATATCTTGCAGTGGAAAAAGGAAATAAAACAAAGTGAATTCCTAGGAAACAGAAAGAAGCCCTATACTATCACTGCAGTTGTGGAGCTGCTTACCTATCTGCCCCTCCTTGGCTGTTCCCTTGCAGGCACTTCAGCTGGAGACACACTCAGCACCAAACAATACTATTAACAGCTGTGTCTGGAGAGCAGGAGTAGAGAAGCACCTTGGTCTTTTATCCCCACTCCCTTTTTTGTACTGAGTAGCCAGTCACCTTCCCATATGAAAATAATAGTCCACTCTTATTTTAACATGGCCAAAATCAGTCTTGACCTACATTCAACAACAACAACAAAAAAATGTATAAGGCATCATTAGCTTAAATTTTTTTTCTACACACTTCGAAAATATTAAGGACTTTTTTTTTTTGTAACAAGTTCTTCTCCACAATAGACTTCTTACCTCTTCTAAAAAAAAAGACCACCTGACTGCTCTGATCAAAGCTACAAAGAAGAAAAAAAAGAGTGACTTAGCAGCTGTAAAGAATGTGAAGTCAGTGAGGGAATACTAAGAGTAAACGAACACTATTTTCCAGTGAATAGCTAGTATTAATGGTTTAGTAAAAGCACCTGAGGGCAAGCACACAAGAAAATAGAAGCGTGGCAAACCCACATTTGATATTATGCTAAAAAGACACAAATTCATGTTCATGCTTTTCATAATTGGATAGCTTCATTACTTCATGAGGTTACACTTTACAGTACACAACAAAACTCCCTGTAATTCATAAAATGTCATGTGACAAAGACTAAACCAGCAGTTTTTGGACGTGGTGATGGAGAAGAGAGGAGACTTCTTCCCTAAACACTGAGCACTCAGCCATTAAAAATACAGAAAAGAAGCACACATGTGACAGACAGGGACAGATGGCAAGTAGGGCAGCTACAGGGCAGCTAAGACTGACAGTGCTCCTGACAGCTTCAGAAAGCAGAACCACAGTCAAGCCTTAAAAGGAGACTGAACAAAGAGATCTTCTCAGGAACTCTGAGGAAAAATCTCCAGATAGAGAACGTAGATTGTCTCAAGCTGGGCAACCACTGAGGGGTAAGAATGAACAGAGTTTGAAAGAAGCAGTAAGGAAAAGCCAACAAACTTGAATGACGTGTGAAGCAAGCAGTAATTTGTTTTCCAGCCCTGTAACTAACTCTCCCTCACCCTGAGATTTTCCTGGGTTTATCCTGGTCAGATTTGTTGTGTTTTAATACTGTCCTCAGTTTCAGGGATTGAAAAGTTTGGTCTTTATGCTCAATATAAAAATGAAGATGTGGATGCATATAGGAAGTAATTCCACCTAAATGCAAAGTTTGATTCAGGGTCCCACAAGATTGGACCACATTTCTGAGGAAAAAAAAAATCCATCATTTTTTAAAAAGCCTTACAGTCAAAGATTTACAATTACACATTCAAGATCCAGTGTGGTTTATCTTAAAAATGCCAAATGAAGGTAAAGGATTTCTTTGCTTTATACATATTTAAGAACTCACAGGTAGTATTTCTAAGCATCGCTACCATATATACCTGTGCTAACAGCTCTGCCACTAAATAAAAAGCTGTCAGAATTTGCAGATTCAGAACTTCAGCTGAAAGGGATTTACCAGCACCAGCTGTATCTAAGCACATCTTTTTATGTGCAAGTACTTTTCATACCGACATCTCATCAAGCCAAAAGTGCTTTTGCATTACAGAAAGGATTAAAAGGTGCATATACATGCAGCTCACAGAAATTTCCCACAAAGTTTACTGTATTCCATGATGATTATTTTGATTCAATGGATTTATAACCCATCTATTGCAGTGCAAGTGTCTCAGTAAGTCTGAGTTTGAGTGCTATTTGGGCAATCATGGCCAAGAAACTTGAAACTGATGTGACAAACCAAGTACCTGAGAGGGCATGAAAAAATTAGGGCATGCAGAAACCTCCTGTCTCCTTGCCTCAAGAGTCTGCATTTTATTCTGAAAAGTTACAAGGATTTCACTTCTGTTATTTATAAACCATTTCTCTATCAATTATTCTCAAAATGAGCACTGTTCTACAAGGGCTCTTAAAATACAAGTTTTGGATAGGTGACCGCTAAGAGTTCAAGGATTTGAGTTATTTCTGAAGACAGGAAAAATGTATTAGGCTCCCTTATTCTGAGTTTTAAAAGCTGGAAAGAGCAACAGGCTACCTCTCTGTTCTGTGGATGGCAGTTCAATTTGTATTGAATTGCTGGTTAAAAAAAAAAATATCTATTTATCTATAAAAAGTTGGAGCCACTTTTCAAAACTCCTCTTAAAACCTCCAGCAGTCTCCATTCCACTGAGCTACACACACCCTTCTGTTTCCCCTCCCCACTCAGTTTTCAGTTCTGAAAGGCCCCAGTCTCTCAGAAACACCCACAGCCCTGTCTCCATCTGCTCTGATTCCGCCACTGCAATCCTCATCAGGTTGCAACACAACCATGTCCTTTTTTTTCCTCCACCCAATCCTTCCTCACCCACTCTTAAAACAAGGGTCCTCTAGATATTCTTGTTTTAAGCAAAACCAGGAGTTTGTCAACTTTAAGAACTTTCTCTGCCTGTCTACTTTTCTGCCACACAGAACACCTAGAGCACACTTGCTATGAACTAGTGAGTAACAAGTCACTCTATCACATGGTTAGGGATGTCCTGTCAGCTCATCCTATTTTTGAGAGGCATTTGAAGTATCTTGCAGGGAAGGACCACACAGCTTCCTTCAGTGTAGACCCTCAATGTCAGACCCAGTTCCTGTGAGAAAATGAAATTATATTGTACAAGTTAAATTCTATATTTGTATCCCTTCCCTCACATAAGTTACAAATTGTCACAGGGTAGGGAACATGCTATTGATATAGAAAGTTGCTGCAGCCAAGAAGTAAGCTTCCTCAATCATGGTGCCTAGAAAACCTTTTATTTTCATCCCAAATAAGGAAGAAAAAAATAAAGTCTACATTAAAAAAATTATTAATTCATCCATTTAACTACTAATACATCTTTCTCAACCACTCCATAAACTCCATCTCAAGTATGTTCATGAAATGACCTTGAGATATACTGACCACTCCCATGTCAAAATCAGAATTCCTGACTTGAAGTTTTCCATATTTCTACATATGCCATTATCCTTAACTCTTTTTATCCCCAACTTCTCCTAACTCAGGTATTCCTGACTATCAACATTTCCAACTAAATTGTCACCTTATTCCACATCTAACCCACTACTCCAAAGCACAAGGAATACATAAACAATCAGTAATCAAAACCATCTCCTTTCTATGAATGTGTGTGGTTTTTTGAAAGGAACCACTGTGTGAACTGTTGATGTGTCATCCTATGGTTCAATTTTTTAAGAGTGAATTTCACTTGGTTTTTGGTCTATCAAGTCTAACATCCTGGTTTCAGCATATAATACGAGCACTGTTAAAAGCCTCATCACCAGCCATACAAGGAAAAAAAAAAAAAAAAACAAAAAAACCACACACAACTAACAATAACAAGATAAGAAAAAGTCACAGGAGCAGGGCTAACAACATAGTTCAGAGAGAAAACAACCACTTTTTACAACCAGCCTAAGGACCACACTGCAAAGCACCACTGAGACCCTTGGCTTACCACCATTGCTGCACGAGCAGTAGATAAAGCTAGTTAGTTTACAGCATGAACTTGTGAACTTCAGTCACATCTTTGCAACACAATCACATGAGCATCAACAGGAATGGAGAGCATTGTGCTGTTGGAAAAGCGCATAGGTCATTAATCTGTTCTGAATAAAACAGAAGAAAAAGGTTAAGCCCGATTTAATAGTTTTTCAATAACAAGATAATGCTGCTGAACTTCACGTTCAAGAGATTCTTCCCACAGCAGCATTTCAGATCTAGTAGACTGAGACTTAAATGATGCAAAAAAAAGGGCGTAAGATCTAAAAATAAATCTTTAGTTTTTCATTTGGAAAACTTTTCAAAATTTCCAAAAATTATGACCAGTAAAAGTTCTGAGATTGGAAAAAATTTGAAAAATTTCCAAAAATTATGACCAGTAAAAGTTCTGAGATTGGAAAAAAACACACAAAGATAAATATGGTTGTTGGGTTTATCTGAAACAGACTATGATTACTTAACTTCCTTCGCAGACATGCTTTTTGACTACTCCCCAGATCCTAAACATAATTCAGGCATGACTTCCTATTGCAAAAGCCACATGCACATCCAATGTGCTGTAGTAGGCAACTATCCACTAATTCTATTTCCTCTATCACCTGGGGAGTCTTTCTGCTGTACCTTCTGCAACCGGACTTGTCTATCTCGCATTGGCCTTTTTAGCCATCAGCGCGCTTGTAGCAAGCGTGGGTAGAGCCCCTCTCAAATCCTCGTTCGCGAAGCCTAGCCATGATGATGATTTCCTCTAATAGTATCTCCTAGTTTTCCCATTGCAGATGTTAAGTGTATTGTTAAGTAGTATGGGTTTTTAAAATTACTTTCAAATTGTCCAAGTTCTAAGCAGGAGGTCACATCCACATGTAGTAGTTTGGTGGTTCAATTCCTGAGCTCCTTTCAATACCATCTAGTTCTGGTAAGTGGCACCTTTAAATACCATCTCATTTATGCCATTCATCCCCCCGCTTTTTTTTTTTAAACTTGTTCCATAATTGCTTCTGTCAACACTTCAATTTGAAGAGAGATCCTTTAATATATCCTCCATAATGAAAAGTTCCAGTTCAGAACTTCTTCAAAGCTTAAAAATGAACACAGATATGAGAATTAAAACAACAGCTTCTTTTTTGATAGAGCTTTATTTCCAGGGGATACAAGGAGACATCACCTATTAGCCCTACGCACTCTCTAACAGGCTTCTTGTTCACAACACATTTCAAGAAGATTAATTTTATACCTCCCGCGAATTGGTCCTCAAACTTCTTTCTTAGCTGTACTGCATTCTTCCATTATCATGTCAGAATTTATGAACTTTTGTATTTTGCTGTTGCAGACAAAACTTGAACTTTTAAAAAATGGTGAAAACTACTTTGAGTAACCACCTCTTACCCTGCTGTTTAGCTATGCCACACCAGTTCCTTTTTGGACTTACTGTCTTCAGTGAGGGCATGCATTTTCTCCAAGACTGCCTTATGGTATTTGTAAGTAGTTCCCACGCGTCGTGCAAGGATTTTAATTTTATAAATTGTCTTCAATATGTTTTTTTATTTCATTTTCTTTAACAAAAAAAAAAAAAAAAAACAAACAAACAAACAAACAAAAAAGCAGGTGATTTTCAGAGACAGAAGTAGACAATCTTTTAAGAGATGTAAATACATTTTACAGAACAACAGTAACACTTTGAACCAGATTCTGCACACAATGGTCAGAATCACATACAAAACTGCTTCTCCCTCTTCAGGTTTGCAGACTAACTGCTCCATGAAATACTCACTAACTGTGTCTGCCAACTTAGTCCCCACATCAATCATCGCTGCAGCCACTGCCACTACCATGCAGGCACCAGGCTGACCAGGGAGTAATACAACTAGGAGGCCAGAAGAGAATAAAAGGGCCCCAAAGAGAACAAAGGGGAAAAGAACAATCACATAATAAAGTCAGCTTATGTGCATTTACACACCACATTGCTCATGCGGCTCTAGGTCTTGGCATTATATGTTTTTGCTTTTTATGAGCTGCTGTTTCTCTTAATTTCTAACCCATGATTATAGGGAAACAAAAAACCAGAATTCAGATACTAAATGCGGATTCAAGAAGTAGAAAGCAAACAAATTTTTATTAAAAATAACAAGAAAGCAAAGATAACTTCTTAAAATTAGCTCTCAAAAAATTAGAATATTAAAAGTTTGACTAGTGAAATTGAACAAGCCACTGCAGAGCCAAAACACCTGCTGAAAATTGGCTTGATAGAGCTATGTGCATTCCTATGTCTTGATGAAAACAGATGTTCTATTTGGATTTCCTTGCTTATTGCTTCTATGATGAAATCACTTTTTCTTCTGTGTACCCCAGGGGTATCTCCCTCTCTACTTGTACACAAGTTCTCCTCTTCACTACATACATTTCTACTCACATCAAACCATCACCTTTCCTTCCCAGGTTCCAGAAGCACTAGCCACCTTCCTCCTTTGCCTCTGTGGCAGGGGGACAAAGCCAGGACCTATCTACCTTCCTTCACCTGCTGGGAAGGACTCGAGTTCTCCTTGATTTAGGATGAAACTGGGGGCCCACACTGAAGAGCTGGGGTTCAGTACTACTGTCCAACAGCTAATGGTAAAACAGGAAAATTTTCTGCCAACTCTGTCAACACTAATTTCAAATAATTTCTTCTCCAAGACATTATAAAAGTAAAAGATTGAGGCATATGCTATTGAGACAACTTGCAATCATTTAATACTTTATCCTGGGAGAAACAACACAAATCCAAGGGAAGCAATTATAAAAGCCCTCTGAGCAGCAGCTTAAGGGAACAGACAGAAACACACAGTTACGCAGAAATGCATCTTTTCTGTCCCCTGTCTGTTCAGGTTGGGGGGAAAAGAGCAATTATTTTTCCTTATTGGTTTCTGTGTACCACTAGGAACAGAGAGAACAATAAAACAAAGAATTTAGGATAGATTAAACAGGTCAATTCTGCTAGCTCTTGCAAAGCCAAACAGTTAAAAGCCCCTTCGAACTTCAGCAGGGCAGACAAGCTCAAGAGCAGAATGATTCAAGCCTGCAGCTGCCAAACTGAGATGAGCACCACTCTAATCAACTCATTCTGCATGCAAAGCAAGCAGATACACCGCAAAGGCCACGTGAGTCACACGAGAAAAACATATAAAACGAAGGCAAAAAAGCTGGCAAGATATCAAGGACAGCAATGTGGGATAGTGGGCAACATCAGGCTGACAAGAAGGTAAATCAAAAGTGTAGGATGTAACCTGGATAATACAAGAAATAGGAGGCATCTTTAGAGAAAAAAATGTGATTGTGGAAAAGAAACCTTTCTTTTTTTCATGTGTACTTTTAAGCTCTTCTGTTATCCATACATGTGGCACAAATTAAAAATCCTCTAGTCATACAGTACTAAGCTTACTTCCTGAAATGATACACAACTTGCAATTTTGTTTAAAATATCAATGCAACTACAGTCACCTTCTTGCTATGAATATTTCCCAAATAATTTCATTTTTTGTTTTTGTTTGGGTTTATTTAATATTTCCATAGAAACTACGTGATAATGGACTGGAATACAAGTAGCAGAGCATGAAACAAGAACTTTAATATTCTATCATCCCCATCGCTCTCCTAATCAAAGCCACAGTTCTGTGTGGCCACGTTTATGCTTCCCAGTCAATCCTTTAGTCAGATACAGTCCATCAGTTTTACTATTGCTCTGTAGCAAGTCCCAGCAGTCATTTAGATGCCTGGTACTGACCCATATCACAATAGTATTCTTTATCTTATTGTCAGATATCTGGCAATTTAATAAAAATGAAAAGAGATATACCCTGATAAAAAATAACCTGCACAAGTCAAAGGCAGTGCTGCAAAACTCAACATGCATTTCCATGGTCGTTGGACTGTCAGCTTTGGACAAGAGATGCAGGAGACTGGAGACCAAAATAAAGACTTTGTTGTGGAAGGTACTGTGTTACAGAGGGCCTGGGCTCTTCAGGAAGAATAGTTTCAGCTACTCCTTTCATTTAGGCAGCTACATTCTGTATTTGGAGGAAAACATTTCAATAGGCATTTTCAGGCTTTAAAAGCTTGACAAAAAGGCATGACCACTTTACTACAGTTGAGCTGAAGCTTGTGACACAAGTGTAAAATGGGGACTTGAAACCTTCCCTTCACAAAACCAAAATGTTTAGTAGTAAAAATAAATACACACACAAATTGAGATCACATCTTCTGAATTTTTCCTGCTTAGCATTTTAAAGCATTTATAGTCCACTTATAAGAAATGTAAAGGCATAAGCACCAGTTCTTTGACTGTATATTTGCTCGTTTTTTTCCTGGATTCTGTCTTTGCCTACAGAAGATTTTATACAGAAGCTTTGAGACTTGCACAATAGAATCTTAGATATACTGAAAATTCAATCCAGTAACTCAACTCTGAAATACGAAAAAGAATGGCAAAGCAGTTACATTCTTTCATTACAAACTCTGGGAAGTTATCTCATGTTAGCACATGACAAAGTTTTACCCTATAATTTAACTGTGAACAGTTTAATAACATTAGCACTGTAGATAAAAGTTAAAGAGTTCTGGAGAGCACTGTCTGCAATATGAATTTGGAAACTATAAAAATGCTAGCTTTATGGATAAAAATAATTTGAATTGAAGCAGTTGACTCAACACACCCTGAAATAAAAAAATTAAAAGACAAATATGTGACTGCCTCTTACTTACAGAATTGCTATTTGAGTTCTGTTTTACCTACCAAACTCAGTTTAATAAGAAAAAGTAGACTCTTCCAGGCACCAAAAAAGCATACCATCCCAGTTTTATAAGACATGTACAAAGGAACATATTTGTAACACATGCCTGAGGCCAACTTTACACTGGATGTCACGGATGTATCATAGCACATTAAAAAGGTTATTGCTGGTAATAAGTTGTTTCTTTTGACAAATTAACATAATGTTCACAGTGAAAGAAAATCATTGCATATAGTCTTTATTTAATAATCATAGTTTCTGATCCTACTCAAGGAATTCTTAAATTGAGGAGAGAGCAGGTAAAATATCTACAGCAGCACCTTCTGATGCTGCAGCATCTTCTCCATTGTAATCTTTCTTCCCGCTTTCCATAAATAAAAAGCAAACCACACACTTACCTTCAAGAAGGATTCAAGGAGCTACAGGCTTATGAGTTTCATCTGCTTCCCCAGAAAGGTAATTGAGAAAATTTCCCTGGAGTAGTGGATGTTGTTTGCATTGACATCAGCAAAGGCTTTGCCATACTGGTAAGACAGGGAATAGGTGTTGGCATGCTATAGAAAATCCAGCTGGTGGCTGATTACTTGTGGTGTCACTCAATAACTGGGGCAATGATGCCAATGCTGTTTAAAGGTCTGTATTAATGACCTGAATGGTGGGCCAGAATCTGGTCTCAGCAGGTTCAGGGGCAACCCCACACTGGAGAAAGAGATCAATACTCCAGAGAGCGGTGCTTATATTTTGAGCAACTTCAGGAGGCAAGAGAACTGCATTGATGGGAAACTCACGAAGATCAACCAAGGTAAATGGTTTAACTGTGAGAGTGGTGGGGCAGAGAAGCTGTGGAACACCCATCCCTGGAAGTGTTCAAGGCCAGGTTGGATGAGGCATTGAGCAACCTGGTCTAGTGAAAGGTGTCCCTGCCTACAGCAGAGGGGTTGGAACTATATGATCTTTAACGTACCTTTCAACCCAAACCATTGTACGATTCTATGATTCTAAGTAAAAGAAAAAATTTGCACCTGAGGTAAAGTAAGAACACAGAAGACACATTGGGCATGGAGTGGCTAGGACACAGTTCTGCAGAAATAGATCTGGGGTTCCTGGTGGACACTATATTGAATAACTGACAACAATAACCCTTTGGAAGTGTAGCAGGCTAACCAAGTACTCAGGCTATGTTGGCAGGAGCTGCTAAGCGGGTTGGGGGAAGTGATTTCCCCACACTCCTCAGTTCAGCACTGGTGAGCAGCATCTGGATAGACCTTCAAATAGTCTCTATAGAGAAGCCATAACCAGACTCTTTTTAGATGCACACAACAATAAGACAGGAAAAAATTAACACAATTTGGAAAATGGAACATTTCTGCTAGTTGAGAAGAAAAGCTCTTTCCCTATGCGAGTGACAAAACACTAGAGAGGTTGCTCAGATACACCATAGCATCTCCACCCCAGAGTTATTCAAAGTGTCTGGGCAAAGCCCAGAGCAACCTGCTCCAGTTGGACTGACTTTTAAGCAAGGCTATGAGCTAAATGACTGCCAGAGGTCCCTTCTTACAGGATTCTATAATAAATCCAAATTACTAGTAGTAGAAAATAAGAAAATATTTCATAAAGTTACTCTTCCCATCTGAACCTTGTTAAGTCAGCAACAGAAATTATAGAGTTTCAGCCTGACAGAGGCTTTTCTGGCACGAAAACAAAGGTTTTACAGTTATAAAAGTTATTCATCACTCATATCGGAAACTTCTTGGAAAATAATGGTCCTACTTCCATCACTAAAAATTAAGGTCTAGTTAAAGGATGAAAACAATACCTGAGAACTCCGCTATTAGAGATTTATAGTGTTGGAGCTGAAGATGCTTAATTTAACATTTGGTTCTCTTATTGAAACACTTATCTGACTTGAGAAACCTAGAGAAAGAAAATACCTGTGGAAGGCAGGAGCTCAAACTAGCTAGTACTTAGATTACTCATTATATCTGTATTTTTCTCTTCTAGTAAGTATGAAAGAACATATGGAGAGCTTTAAACCCTAAACCTGTTTTATTTGGGGAAAAAAATGAACTTGCAAATTGCATCATTTTGATTCTTCCTTGACATTGCAAGACTGTAGCATTGTTTCTGCTCCCTGCTTTCTTCTGCCCTCTGCCAGACTTCACTCTCACTTGAGGTTCACAGCTTATTCCTACTCTGCTTCTCCTCTTTCTTGGGGGAAAGCAAACACCATCAATTGCTATTCCACCTACCCCCACATTCTCAGCCATAGCCTGTGTGTAAAGACACGTGGAATTAAAGTTAAAAATTGGAAGTAGACACTTCCAAGTGTGAAAATACACAAACACCAAGATACAAACATACTTGCTACTTAAACAAAATCCAGCTCACAGAACAAGTTATAAATGCTACTACTTGGTTAAGTTAAAAAATTAGGCTTTTCCCTAAAAGACTACCTCTAAAATTTCATTTAATATACATTTAAAAGGGCAAGTCTTACAAATGGAAATCTGGAAGTCAGCAAGTTCTTTACATTGATATTTTTAGAATTTCAACGAAAATTTAAAAAAAATATTTTTTATTAGTGCTTTGTGAAGCGCGCCTCCTTTTTTCACTTATCTCCCTTTCAAGTTAACTTGCTTGCAGAAAGGTAACTGGTCTGAAAGATGTTCAGCTCCTCCACATACATCCTGAAGGGGCCATTTCCTTCTAATACTAAACAGCACCAGGAACCATGAGGCCAGACTTTCATCAAATCAAGTTAATGCACAGAACTGGTAAGTATACTCTCAAGTCAATTATGAATATGGTTTGTTCCATCCTTTGGAAACTGAAGTTTCATCTGTTCATTGTTTTCCCCATCCCAGTATTATTCTTCATATGACATTCAAAGTTCCCCCACTACTATGCCAGTATGTTTGGCATCTCTATCAGTTTGTAGACACTCAGCCACAGTTCAACCTGCATGATTCTGTCACTTTCACAACTGACAGAACTATACTAACACAACACTTCTGTCTGAAATCCCCTTTATATCAACCCTTTTCTAACAGATTACTAATTTTTAAAGAAAAAAAAATGGGGGTTAAGACATTAAGTTTAAACCATTAACTAAAAGACAATCCCCCTCTCCCTCCTTTTTCTTAGATGACTTTACGCTGTGGGCCAAACTCCAGATCTTTGCAGAAGCGTATATGAGGCCACTTAACAGTAAACTTCACAACTGAACTGAAGACCTTAGAGACTGAAAATAATTAGCCCTATCCTTACAAGAATACATTTTATACTTTCTTGGTCAATACATATTGAGATCTTGAGCACTGATCATGTAACAGACCACAAGTACTTCAAGAGTGGATCATTTTGCCCCTCTAGAATTTTCCCTGAAAGAAGATTCACACCATCTTGAATAAAATCCCAAAATAGTTCTGTTGATAATTTCCCCCCCCATTATAGTAGTTGTTTCAAGGCTGAATCATTGTATTTCAATGACAGTCCAAATCAGACTCTTAATTCATACAATCAGCCTCCTACACAGTGTTTGAAAAACTTTATTCATCAGTAACAGAACTTCGAAGGGACTTCAAGTTACCTTTCTGAGGCAACTGGGAACATTAAGACATCCAATGTAGCATTAGAAGTTTGGGTTATAAATACTTGCAGAGAATAGGGAGCAAATTGAATGCAATACCACATACATTAAAGAATACAGGCTTTCCCTTGCTTTCATTAGGTCTGATTCCGCACAGACAGCAGCAGAGTCCTTACATTATATATAAGCTCAATCCACTGCCTTGGCTGCACCAAACTCTGCAAAGAAATGCTTTACTCTTGCTGACTTGGAAAGTAACACATGAAAACTGTCAACACACCTGAAGGGAGAAATCATTCATTTCAACCACATCTCTGCACTTTCCATTCAGCTTCTCTGTGATCACTAGAGCTGAGCTGGCAGAGATTTATTCCTTCTCCACAGAGTTCTAAAAAAAATAACCCATGAGTAAGCTCACAATTTTATCCCTATTTTTGCCATTGGCGGGGTCTACAGATTTCATCTCTATCAGTGTAATGGCATTACATAGCATGTTTTCCCACTCACACTGTAACTTTTCCCATTCCACCTCAAATCAATATATACCCTAATGCTGTGTAAGAATTTAAGCAATATCCTACTCAAGAGGATTGGAAATTATTCTAAATTAGGCAGCTAGTTAATATAAATTAAAAAACATCTTAGTAACACGAGAAAGTTATGACAGCTGATATGTCTTACAGCACTATACAGTCTTAGGGGATACTCCTGACACTTCCACTCTTTTTTCTCCCACAGGATTTCTCTGTCTGGCTCCTGCACAAAGAAGAGAACAGCTCCTTCATTTTACAGAAAATCTTATTAGACAGTCTATTTTCCAGAATGAAATACCAGAAGCAGCCAAAATTTCTTGGGCAAATCACTAAATTCTCTTCCAGATAACTAGAAGAACTGCTGCTCAGGTAATCATTTTCATAATATGCACCTCCCTGACTCAAAACTTAGTCAGTTCCAGTTATCTGCAGATTACAATGATGGGTGAATAAGAACAATCCATCTCTGACTGAAATAATGCTAACCGCTGTTTTAACATTACTAGCAATTAACAGCAAAACATGAGTTCTAGTTATTTTTGTAGGTAACCTGCTGAGATTTACTGCAATAGCTTCAAAAGTCTGAAGACAAGACTTATCCTTGAAAAATTTTCCAGAGCTGTGACAATGCTGATGGCAAAAAGTTCTATGCACAGCAATCATTTTGTCTGCTACTCTGGCCAAGGGAAACCTCACAGGCGACACAGTACAAAAAGTAGTTAAGAAGAGTAGCAAGCTGTTGCCACAAGCTCTAGACAAGTTGTCTTTAAACGCATAGAAGAGAAGACTAGTAGACAGTGTTACTGTCTCAACTTGGATCATATCAGTCTAATTTCCCTCTAAAATACAGTAATTGACTTCAAATAGGGACATTAAAAATAAAATGCTTTTCAAAAAAAAAAGAAATTATTACTTTGGACAGGATCTCCAATTAGTAACATAAGCCAGAAAAACACAGCCTAGAAAAAAAAAAAAATCATGTGGCAGGGGCAGAACTCCCAGCAAAGCAATACTGAGAGATATATTAAACAAAAAGTTTATTACAAAGGGATTTCATTCTATTCAATATTTGCATCAACAATGTGGATGCTGAATACAAAACACATTTATTAAATACACCAATGATGAAAAGCTAGGAAGGACAGAAAAATTAAATCAATTTTGCAAATAAAGACATTGACAGAAGACAAATTAAATCCACTGGACAATGGAAATATAAGTAGTAGTCTTTAAAGAAAATGAATAATGTCTAAATCCCAAGCTGACAGTCAATGTCAGGCAATTGTGAAATGGCAAACATCAGTGAAGTGTACAGCCACAAACACAACTTCCAGAATAAGCAAAATAACCTTTTTTGGTCCACTTGGTACTGTACTCGCAGTAGAGCATCACTTTTCAAGAAAACAACTGACACAGAAGAGGAGGAAACAAAGAATGGCCTTCAATAAATATAGAGTGAACTGGATTTTCAGCCTAGTCCTAATTTTCAATTAGCACTCTTACATTTTTGTGATGATCATAGTTATCATAGCTGCAAAGATTAGAGTTCATCTTATGCTCTGTTATTGCTAGAGGTTTAAAAATACTCATTAGTCAAATAAAGGACTGCATAAGAAAAAAAAGGAATCCTACTGACAGTTTCTATTCAACTCTCTTCATTCCATGACTCATGGGTTTATGTTGATGTACACTTCCACAGAATAATGGAGCACACAGTAAGTTAAACAGACACAAGGAAATGGAGAGTATAATGGAAGCAAATTAATGAAAATCAATAGTTTTGAAGACTAAACTGCATAGACAATAAAGCTTATAGGGTTTACACAATTCAAGTGTTTTCACTGTTTCATATCAGAAAATTAGACAACACTTCCAATACAGTGTTCTTTCAAGTGTTTAAAAGATTGCCTTCCTAGTTTAATCAAACTTGTAATTCATAATAATGAATAATTATTAATTATATTGCAGGTACATCAGCAAGGGAGAAAATGTGCCTTGATCAGGACTCCTCTCAATCCCTCATACATAGATCAGAGAGGCAAAGCAAGTGCTACCTCACACATCAAGTTTTACCTGGCAACCTAACAGAAGCAGACAATCAGTTTGGACAACGTCTCTGCAATATTAGATGTGGAACTCTTCTCATCTAGTTTTAGACATCAAGTCCCAATTCACAATTTTAGTCTTTCCTTGCTATCAGTGAATGGAAGAACTGCCCCTCCAGACGACAATTCAGCAGGTCTCAGACATGTCTTAGACACTCCAAAAGACTGCCTGTATTATTCTGTTTCTCCCCACTGTCTACAGAGACAGTCTAATATCCCTCAGAACTGACACCAACTCTTCCCTGGCACCCCAGGTTAGATGTCTTAACAACATTTCTCTTCCCTTTCTTTTCTCAAGCAATGCTGGCTAAGACTCCACAGTCTCAGCTTCTCGGCACTGCTGAAGGAAAGACTAGTTCCAGAGGTTGAGCTGAACACAAGAATCACCAACTTCAGCGACTTCCAGAGAGGGGAGGGCAAAGCAAATACACAATAGACCATTTCTTAAAAATAGAGGGGGGGGGGGGAAGGATTCCATGCCAGTCTCAGTTACTTTCTGCGCTAACAGCCATTCTGTTAAATGGCAAGGGGTGGGGAAGGAATGGATTATGCTACTGATGCAAGAACTTCCATATGGACATAACTGCATCTACATAGGAAAAGTCTCACTGCTTTAATAATATTATTTACAATGTTGATCTAAAAACTACACTAATAAGAATTTAATTCAAAACTGCATCAGCTGCACACCCTTCTCAATATCATCGCTATCCACATAGCAACTTTCCTAAAAGTGAACACTACACATTAGTATGAAAAACTTATAGCCTGGCCCCGTAAACACTTGAGCAGGTATTTCAGCAGAACATCTAACATACTGAAAATTAAAACATATGCAAATATTTGAAGAAGTAAATTCTACAGTTGTTGTTTTGGTTTGGTAATTTTTTGAAGTAATGTCATTCAAAAGAACTACTTTGCTTTTAAACAAAAAACCCTTCACGAGAGCATCCAATACATTGACAACGGCCAACTCTTCATATTGAAAGGCCTAAGCTGGAGAAGTCACACCATACCATTAAGTCACACAAAAAGTCCACGCTTGCACATGGGCTTAGAGAAGTTCAAATTTTTGGACCACAGCAGCAATTTCTGCCCCACATTCCTGTTTGAGTCTCGAGACTTCAAAACTCCAACATTAGAAACAGAAAAAACTAAGACAAATTCTCTTCAAAAGCCTAATGAGATTTAAGAAGTAAAACACCTTTAAACGCACTGTCCATGAAAGACAAAGACCCAGGGTGTGCTTCACATGTCTTCTAGGACCTTTAGGACCATTATCCAGTCACTCCTTTCCCTACCAGCTAGCCCCTTCCCCCGTGAATTCTAATTATAGTTTCCTCATGAAATCTTCTGAAGATCTGTGTTAAAAGGTAGGACTTAATCTAACTTGTAATATTACCAGCCATCTAAGAAATAAATTTTCAGAATGAGCAGATATACACTATAAATTTTTTATTCCCTCTATGTAATAAAAGACCACATATACAGAGATCTGAAAGAACAGATTATACTAACACTTGCTATGTGGAGAAACAAACAAAGTTCTAAAACACACTTAACATCTTCCCTGCATCAAATACATGGCACAAGAAATCAAACACATTGGTACCAAATTCATAAAATGGTTTGTCCCACTAGCCATAAATAAAATCCATTGCAATGTATTAAACCAATTGAGCCTAATCTTCTGACACCACAGCTGGAAGGCAGCAGAGAAAAGTTGAGCTATTTAATGAAGTGTAATGTCTCAAATACATTCAGAAGCTTTAAAGGATGACTTAAAAATGATCAGTATGCTTTATGTTAGACTCATATGCTAGTAGGCATACAGTCTCCTCAATTCACCATTCAGACATTAAAAAAAAAGACTTAGATGCACGCCTCTAATAGTACAGCAAAGTAGTTTGGGCTTGATTCCAACTTCACCAGAAGCAAAGGCATTCACAGCAGAGACAATCCATACTTCAGGGCTATTTGATTCCTTTTAGAGCTCCTTGAAAAGCTGAATTCAAGCTACATCATCATAATGAGGAAACAAAGGGGAAATTGTAAAGGTGTCTGCCTAGCACAGGATATAATACAGGAATGAACAAGTATTAGAACAATGAAACAAATAATTTTACTTTACTCATATAAGTAAAGACAAATCAAGAAGTGCAATATTACAGTAACCAAATCACTAACTAAACAAACATAAAAAAACAAACTATGAAAACAGTAACCAAAAAAAGTTAAGAAAACACCATTCACCTGTAGTGGTGAAATATCACTACACATCTTTCTTAAATCAAAATAATTACTAACCATCCACTAAATAACTAGTTTTAGTTATATTTAGTTAATTAAAAACAATCATGTTTTTAATTATTAGTACTGAAACTACCACTCTGATTTTAGTGTCCACGTGTAGTCTCTGCAATTGAATTCAGGATTCAACTGTTTACCTACTAGTATTCGTCACAAGAGAGAAAAAGTGGACTTAAGTGGCAGATTATGTGTTTTCAAGCATTTTTACAAGCATTACTCTTTCTCCCCCCCCCCCCCGTTCTACATTACAAGTTTCCCGAATATTCCTTAAAGCTGTACAGCTACCAATACGTTATTTTGTCCTTGAAGGCATTCACAGCATTTCTCTTCCATTAGCACACAAACACATACACTTCATCTTCAGCTATATTAGTGTTCCATAAAATTGTATGAATTACCTTAACAGTATTCTGCAAGTACAGTCCAAGTCCACAACCATCCACAATAAATTCAAATTATCCTGACTGGAGTCTTTCCAAATATGACTAGCTTTGCAGTATGGGAGGGCCTTTGATGATCACATCAAATAATCTTCAAATTTTTCAACAACAACAATAATCAACTCTACTGTCTCAATGAATAAGCCCTGTGAAAATGTGGCCATGTATTTCATGGACTGTACATGTTTTTAAATTATAAGATACAAAACATGTGAGTAGTTCTACTGAAGATTTAAAGTTTGTGGACTTGTAAAATCAAGATGGATACTAAAATGAAAGAATATAAGGTATCTTTTTACTTTTTAAAAAGGTATTTTTCCTGTATTTTCCTACACATTTTATAAACTTGAAATTACAATTATTAAAGTGCAGAGGTTTAAGAGCAAATTCAGCTCATAACTCCTTAATACACATGTTCAAAATCTATCATACAAATAAAGACAGGATCTAATACTAGCCTGAGAAATCTGATTGAATGGTAAACAAACCAGAACCAAGTCCAAACTTAATGAATCACCCAGAGCTATCTCTTATCTAGAAGAATCACCCATCTGAAGTTATTCCACGTTTAAAACAGACAAGACCTTTCACAAGACTCAACAGAAACAATACGGAGAGAGGCAGCATGCACACAAAATTCCGTTTTCCACTGCCATTAGATCATCAAAGGGAACTAACAGTGAAATTTTCGCTAGGACTGCGTTCCCTGCACAGAGCCTGGCACACATGGTCGCCTTACTCTGAGCTTGCCCGTACAGCGAGCGGTCAGTGCACCGCGGGAAGCAGAGAACCAGCCTATCTGCCAAGAAGAAACACGGGGGAAAGAGAGTTTAAGGGCTTCTGGATACTTCAAACTCCCGTAGTTACATGATTCAGCAGCTGCAACGATCTATCAGATTCTGCAGAGGCACTCTACTTACTGCACAAGAGCGTAGCGTTTTGTTTAAAACAACTTTCTAAAGGAGAAATAGACAGGAGAATAGACAGGAGTTCTCTCGCTGATCTGTACAAAACGCAGATGCACGCGCGCTGCGTGGAATCCGCACAAACCTGTGGCGAAGCGAAAGCACGACAGGTAACACACACGGAGGGCAACAACCCAAACCCCAAACCAGAACCTCCGCCAAAATGTAAGCCTTCGTCTCCCCACCGTTTGCTTCTGAACAACGACGGCGGCGGCCAATTCTCGCCCAACTGCCGGGGAGCGGGACCCGCTGACAGCGCGCCTTCCCACGGCACTGGGAAAGGCGGGATGTGATTTCGAGCACCTGGAAATCAGACACTCACTGACCTGAGGGTGCGGTTGCCGGCGCATCCGCGGCGCTCCATGGCGGCGGGCACGCAGCTGGTGAGCTCGGTCCAGTCGGCGTGCAGCCCGCAGCTCCAGCCGGTGGAGAAGCGGGAGAAGAGCCAGGTGTCCTTGTCGCCGCCCGGGCGGTGGCAGGCGCACTTCTTCTGCCCGGCCCGGCAGTAGCAGGGCTGCTCCAGGTGGATGTTGCGCACCAGGTGCCGCCCGAAGGTGGTGCCGCCCGTCTTCTGGATGTGGAGGAAGACGATCACGTCGCGGCCCCGCATGTCGAACCGCACCCGCCGGCACAGCTCCCCCCGTGCGAACGGGAACTTGGCCGCCAGCCGCGGCAGCGCCGCCGCCTCCTCCTCCTCCTCCTGCTCCGCCGGGCCCCCCCCGCGGCGGGCGGCCGAGGCCGGCGAGCGGCGCGGGCAGGCGGCGCCGGGGCAGGCGGGCGACACGTACTGGTAGACGATGAGCAGGAAGAGCAGCGCCAGCAGCGGCGGCAGCAGCCACCTGTTGGAGCGCTCGTCCATGGCGGGGCGCGGGGAAGGCGCGACGCGGGCTCAGGCGCTGCCGGGCGCTGCGGGGGCGGCCGCCCCGCTCGGATCCCGCAGCCAAGGAGCGCCCGGCTCCCTCCCGGACGGCATGGTCCTGCCGGGCGGCCGCGGATCGCCCCGCTCAGCGCAGCGCGCCGCGCCGCATCCCGCCCGAGGCGGCCATCCCGCGCCCGCTCCCCGCGACGGGGGGCGAAGGCGCCAAGCGCGGTTCCCCGGTACGCGCTGCCAGCTGCGGCGGCGAGAGCAGCTGCTCCCGATGCCAACCCCGCTCCGCCGGCAACTCCGCAGCCCAAACACACCGCCCGGCTCCCGGCGGGGCGCGCCCCGCCCCCGCCCGCCCGCCGGCCAATCGCGGCACAGCCGGCCGCCCCAACGGCCAATGGGCGGGCGCAGCATGCCGGCCATGCCGCCAATGAGCGCGGGCGGCGCGTGCGGCGGGGGCGGTGGGAGTCGCTCCTCGCGCCCTGGCAGGTGCCGGAGGGGACCGGCCGCGCGCGGGTGGGCGGGGGAATGCGGAGCAGCCAATGGGGCGCCAGGGGCGGGGCGAAAGGTAGCCAATGGGATGGAGCGGCGGCGCCTCCAGGTGAGGGAGGCTCTGTTGAAAGTCCTTCGCGTCCCGTTGTTTTTTCCTCAGGGAAAGGGTATCTTTTATAGTTCGGGATTTCAAGCCTGCGTTTATAACCCCGAGTGGTCCGCACAGGCAGGTCGGACCACCCCGCAGGCTAACTAATTCATTGAGGATTATACCTGATCCGCCTTGCTTCTGGTTCTTGCGGTCTTCAGAGCAAGAAGTCGCAAGCGCTGAACGGACTTTGGAGAAAACTTTTAACTCCCCGAGGCACTAACACTGGCTCCCCAGCAGCTGCTCTATTAATATTTCAGAAGTCCGTTCTTCAGTCTCTTTCGCATATTTACAACAATCCACTGCCTGAAACTCTGCTGCTTTCCCTATTGAAAACTATCTGAAGCAGATATCCAAATCGTTAGCTCGCAGGTCCCACTTAGCTGAATTTTGCCAAAAAAAACCACACTGTTTTGCCTGCAATGAGTTCTCCATAATTTTAAAAGTCTGTTACAACCACTTCATAACCAAAACCAAGCCTCGTACAGCTCCTGGATTATAATATATTAATATGCAGAGCATTTTGTGTTAGAACTGATTGCACATCTCGGTTATTTAATTACAGAATGCCTTATTTACTGAGGGATTAATTAGGTATCTGACAGTGCTAAAGCAACTTTCTTGCTCAACTCTGAGGACAACTTCACCTCTGGAAGGCTAATAACAGAGGAGCAGTGCCTTCCCCTGGGATCATTTAACTTTAGAACTTATAAAAATCGACAAATGTATCTTAAGCTGAAGATTTTTATGTGGAAAGGAAGAATACTTGCACTCTTGGAGTGGAGTGTTGGCTCCCATTAAGGCTTGCCAGAAGTAATAGAAATTTCCATAAAATTGCCTAAAACTATAGTGTTGCAAGGTGTCCCCAAGAACAACAGCCTACACCATGCAGCTTCAAACAGACAAATATACCACATACACATGCACCCTTCCAGTGCCACACAGCAGTGTTACAGTATTACACCAGTAAAAGTCTGAGAGTGGCATATTTTTGGGTCTTGCTGAAACATGAAAAGAGATGATGCACTTCTGTGAAATTTTGTACAAAGAATGCCATGGATTACCTGGCATGTAATCCATGTACTGTGTAGCTGTACAAGCCACACACCACAGTACAGGGAGCCAAGTCCCTTCATCCTTTGGAAGAAGAATGCAAAGTCTGGTGTCAAACCAACCTCTTCAGTCTTCTTCCTCTAATAACAAGGGGTGTGCACTCACTGACTTTTACTAAAATATACAACAGCAATTTTGCCTTGGAAAATTACCATGTTCTTTGCCAGTATGAGCAGCAGAGCACTCATCTTTTCTTTAGAGACACCAGACTCTCTTCTCTGCTATGACCACCACCATGCTCACTTGCTTTCAGACTCCCTGTGCCTCCCATGTGTGGATTTAGTGAGGTTGCCTCCTAACCTCTCTCCTTTCCTAGGTGACAGGAACCCTGTCCCAGAGAAACTGAAATACTTATATGTGTAAGATAGAGTAGCATTTTGTTCTCAGCTCAGCCTATTCATTACCTAACAAGAAATGTGGGTAAATTCATATTTGAAATAAAACACTGCTAAAGGATTGAGGTTGAATTATCTCTCATCATGCTTTTAGTAAGATACAGAAATGCTATTATAATTTAAGATTTTCTCAGATTGATGACACTGTACCTTCATCTCCATGAAAAGAAGCTCAAAGCTAAAGTTGCAAAACAGAGAAATACTGAATTTCAGTTACATTTTAAATTCTTTTTTATATAAACTTACTCAAGACAGTTAGTGATTCATGAAGACTGGCAAAAAAATCTGATGTACCAGAGAAGTAAAAATATTTATAATGAGGATTAGATGAAAAATTTGAATTTTAAAAAGCTCTCCTTTTTCCGAAACTAGCAAAAAATACTTGCAGTGCCACATGAATCAGCATGTTCATGCAGTTTTCGAAGACAGGCTTTTACTTATGAATTTTAGAGTCCTTAATGGTGGTCTGTGGACCATGATTTGCGTAGAGCCACAACCCAGAGAACATCCAACCACCACCCAGGTCTTCCCAATGGCACACACGGTGTGCGGTTACACCCCGAGTTATACTGGCCCTAGTTTGGATAGCAGCTGGGGGTCTTGAGTGAACATGGTCTTATCATACTCATCAGAGGCAAAGTATCCCTACACAGAGAACTTAATGTCTTCATTTGATAGTAGTCTTATGTTTTCTTTACAGAGGTCTGCATTACTGTGTAGGGGCCCCGTTGTATTGGCACCAATGAAACAACGATACAGGTCATTTTAGAAACCACCAGTCATGTTTCTGACATTTTAATGGGAACACAACTGGGTTCAAAATGAGCACCTAAAAACTGCAAGCACTCTTCAATATCAACATTTCCCCTTTCAAATATCACTCATCTATAAATCTCCAATGAGACTTAATTTACAAGGAAAATCCAAAGTCGATTATAAGCTGATTTTGAGATACTCTTACAAAATGAAGGTAATTCCGGTAAATTTGCTGTGGATTTGGAGAGAGATATTTTACAAGAGCATTTAAGGACAGGACAAGGACGAGTGGCTTCAAGCTGAAAGACAGTAGGTTCAGATGGGATATGAGGAAGAAATTCTTTACTGTGATGGTTGTGAGGCATGGGAACAAGCTGCCCAGATGTGGATGCCCCATCCCTGGGAGTGTTCCAAGCCAGGTTGTATGTGGCTTTGAGCAATCTCATCTAGTGAAAGGTATCTCTGGCCATGTCCAGGGGGATTGGAACTGGATGGTCTTTAAAGTCCCATCCAACCCAGGCTATTCTATGATTCTATTATTTAAAAATACAACAACTACAGGTAAGACTTGAGATGCTTTTATTTCTAAGGTAATAATTCTCCAAGATCCTATGCTGTCATCAGATATCTCAGAGTTCACCAAGCATTCAAATAAAATAACTCTTAAATTACCTATTCCTTATGACAGTTTCAGGCAGGATACCTTCACTTGTTAAAATTTACATGCCAGCTTTACTGTCATTTCTACCAGAGACATGCTGACAAGTAAAAACGTGCATAGAAAATTATTTTATAATTCCAACACAATATGTCCCTTCTTGTCAATTCCTAAGTAACACTCAGTATATTT
>NW_020955260.1:1860309-1865415 GCF_003031625.1 Empidonax traillii | reverse complement strand
TGGAATCACAGGGAAGGCTCTCAGGGAAAAATGTTCTAAAAAACAAGCAGTATGTTCCAAAGAAAAGCAGCCCATCCCTGCTTCCTTTCAGGATTCACAACGGAGCACTGGAACTCCTAAAGGAAAAAGGCAGTAACTTCAGATATAACCACTGAAAAAACACACAAACAACCTCAATGGAATTAAGAAAAAAAAAAAAAGGGGGGGCAGTGGGTGTGGAGCAATAGACCCTTTTGAATATGTGGATTTAGGCACTAGAAGCAATCGATCTCACTAGTGCAAGAAAAGAGCACGAAGGAAATGTATGACTCCGGTGAAACAGATCATATATCCGCTCTCATTGGGAACTTTCACAGCAATCTTCTGCATCGTTGTTACTTTTAATTAAATGCACATTAACACAATGATGATAAAGGGCTTTTGTGAGACGCAGACAAAATGACATCTTACAGGACTCAACATAGTTCGTATCTAAGGAAAGCAGAAAAGTAATAATTAGGAGGTTAATTATAAAATCATCTTAATCAAACATCATTACAAGCTGCCATGTAAAGTGTGGCCTTACCCTCTGTTCCCAATTCTTTACTCCTATGTCGGGCTCACCCTAGTCAACAAGCCAACATAGTGTGTACTGGATCAGGAACCTGATTCAACCAAAAACTTCCTAAGTAAAAAAGGTTGTTTTTCAGGCTGGATAAGGTCCCTTGTTCTAGGTTCAGGGCACAATCACACAGACACTTACTCAAGAGCACAGAAGGAACAGAGTGAGCAGCTGGCAGTGATAGGGAGGGAGTGTGGAACTGCCCCTTGCAACAATACTGCAGAATTACACCAGCAGGACATGGTTATATAACCCCAGCCTGGGCTCCCGGAATTCTCTGAGACTACAGCCAGACAAATAACACTGTTAACAGGTCCTGAAAAGCAGAACATGTTCCAACATACGTGCATCAACTGTACATCCTAAAGTACTTCTGAAAACTAGAGGGACAGTTCCTTCTGTCTCTGTCAGCAGAAAAGGCAAAACCAGTCTTTTAAAATTTGTGATAGAATTACAGAGAGAGGAAATGGCTAAGCAAGAACAATTAATGCATTTCTCAATTATGCCTTGATAAAAGTTCATTCCCTGCACACACTATCTACTTACTTTCCAGATGGAAATAGATTAAATTAATTGGGCTAAGCATGTTTTGCTAATGGCCCTACAGAAAGGGTATCCACAGACCTACAGTGAACAGGTACAGCAGCTATACAAGTGAATCACCTTGGCAAAGAATTACAGAAAGACTCATTTTTATATATATTGATTACTTATTGCTCTTTCATATAAAGAATAGAAAAGGAATATTTTTCTAAATGTCAGCAGCTTCTCATAAACTCCTGATTTACACTATAGTTAACATTTTTACTCTATTATCAGCCTCACAAAGTCGCTATTTGCCGTTTTGCAAATAGACTGATATTATAATTGTTTTCTGATTCTTATTAGTGGAAATTTTAATTTGTTGAGAGTACATATGCCAGAACTGGTATTTATTCTAAAAGTGATTATATAAATTTCCCAAATTCTATGCTAAAAGCTCACAAATATATGCAGTTATGGGAGTGATAGTGAAGACAGATAGAAAGAGCAGCCAGGTTCCAGTTTAGTCTCCAGCATTGCCCAAAGATATTTTGCAAGGATCCTTTCTAGCGAGTCATCAGGGGACATTCATAATGTGGAAAATAAATCAAAATATCATTGACATGTGTTTCCTATTGCTCTAAGACTAGAAATAGGATTTCTCTGAACATGTGCCTAAAATGTTTTCTTTTGATGCTAAGGAGATTGAAATTGGCTTCTTCACATAGGATGGGTGTATCTGCATGTCTCAGTTTGATATCTGTTAAGCAGAATGAAAGCTTATTTGTTTAATCTAAATTACTGCATTAAGCTGAAATAGCTCTGCCACTGAGAAAAACAGATGCTGGAGCTGGCCTTTCTAAACTCAAGGCAAAGTTTGCCATGAAATATAATAATGGCTTTTTTTGTCTTGTCTTTGTATCCATGTGTCCTAGACCTATACCATTTCCCAAACCAAAAGTAATATCACAAATACCTTTGCTATACTACTTGATAAAAATTACTTACTATATCTCAGACTCAACACTTTAATCTGTCTTGAACATAAGCATGGAAATCATAAAAGCCTGTATTCATGTTCTTTACCTTAGCATACCTTTCAAATTTTACAGAATCTTACGAGATGCAAAATCTGGACAAGTAGAACAAACATTGCCATTAGTGTGCTACCACAGCAGGACTGGGAGATGAAAATGCTCGTGAAAGTCACCTGCACAAATGACAAGAAATTCAGCTGTTCACCCTGGTGAGAATGCACTCCCTGAGGGCACCCTCCTGGTCCTGGCTTGGCCTGATCCAGCTCCTGACTATGACAGTCATTTCTGCCTCCCTCCTATCCATTCCTACTTTTCCCATTTGCCTCCACTGGCACACACACATAACTGTGCCAAGAACTGGGTTCACAGAACTGATTCAGCTGAAAATTTGCTGGGGAGGAGGGGAAATAGGGACAATGAGGGTCAACAGGAGATGTCTGCAATTAGATTGGCTTAAACTAATCATGAAACAATACCCTTAGTTCCCAAAGAGGCCATTCCTCTTTGTATCTATCAAGATGCTCAGAGAGTCAGCTACCTCATTTAATTGCACAGGCATAGCTAAAAGCTATGAATGAGAAAGGAACGAGATAGCCTTGTCTGAAACTTTATAATGCAACCTGGTGCACTGTAGACATAATAAAATTATTTGCTAAGCCAGTCCACACATTAGAAGACCAGCTGCCTAGTGCCTAGCTATGAAATTACTCTGCAAATGAAAAGCAGGAATAAAGAGTAGCCAAATGGAAAAATACTTCCTGACCCAGCCAAAGAAAATAATTTACAACAGTTTCACAGCACAGAGAAAGAAAGAAGGGTGCATGAGCAGCACTAGGATGTAGAAACTGAACTTCAGAGTAGTCAGTGAATATTAAATATTTGAATGTGCGTTTCAAAGACCTACCCAAAGTTATAGGGTCGAAATGAAGCAAGATCTTTTATATGGTATAGTTTAATGACAGAGGATGTTTAAGATCTAAAATTTGACACGTTGCACATAAGAACAAGCAACTGATACAGTATCAATATTTATATGAGAGTAAAATCATCTGCATCTCCACGCTACCTTTCATTCAGTGATCCCCAAGTTCTTTAAGTATTGTGAACAAGTGTTACAAACCAAGGTTACTTCTCTAAAATCAGTAAAGAGACTATTTCATAATGTAAGTCCACCTCTAAATGGAACTTAGAGCATTATATAGGCATGAAAATAGCCACAGATTTGCCTCATTGCATGTCAAAGACAGATCCTAAGGCAGAAGGCAGAGCCAAGGGTATCATTCCTTCCCCAGTGAAATAAATTATAAAAAAGCATGTTGGCCTTCCCTTGTGTTTTTCGCCATAGGATTTATATTCTCAGCAAGTTTAAATTACCTTAATTTCATTTAACTTAATCGATCTATAGCAATTTATTTGCACAAATAATGTGCCTTAAGTATTCTGATGTACCATTCAGCTATAACTAGGGGAATTCAGTTCTAATTATTACCCTCATTTTTTTCCCCTCAAAAAAACATATTTTTTTACTTCTGCCCATAACAGCTGTGGGACTATGGTTAGTAAAAATAAGTGCCTGCCTTCTTAATCTTGTCATCACATGGCTAATTAAAAACATGTATCCTTTTTTGGAGGCCCAGGCCTTGGAAAAACAAAAGTTTTGGCAGCCTCGTCCTAGTTGCTATTCTATGTTTTTTGATGTTATGCAGTTTTGGACTGAAAGTGTTCTGCACACAAGAGGACCAAGAGACATATTTTCTACAGATAGAGCTGAGTGTAATTTGGAGTGTACTGCCTGCACCGTGCTCTTAACAAGAAAAATGCTGTTAATATAAAAATTCTATACCTACCTACCATCAGGTTTATTCTTTTTTTTTTTGTTTGTTTTTCCAAAATTCTATCGATTTAATAGAAGCCTCTTGTCTTTTCAATGAACCTTAAACATATACACATTGACATGAACAAATATAAGGACCACATATGGTCTGTTGACCCACTGGTTCTCTTGGATACGGCAATTTAAGTAAATGTTACTGAACATTCTCACAGAGTTACCATGGAAAAACTAGAATATACTTCAATATTTTAAGATCACAGCAGAGGTAGGGATGGAAACCAATTCCCCCAGACTTCTATTCCACACCTCAAACTTTGGAGAGAGTTGCATATTCTTATAAAGAGATCTGGAGTGTTAAACACTTACACTGTAATTGCTGATTATTTCTTCAGATAAGGATCCAGCTCTTCCTAACTTTCAGTTGTTGGATTTTTCAGGCTGTTTCGTTGCTTAAGTTTCATGAGGTGTGCAGAGCTCAAGTCTTGGCTCCCAGTGTCAACACTGAAAAATTTATACCTACAAACAAGGAGATTTCAATCACTTGGTAGGTGGTAATATTCCCTCTGGTAGGTGATAATATTCCCTCTGGAACAATCCATAAAGAACTTCATTCACAGAAATAAAAAGAAAAGCCTCTAACAGAAAAATACAAGCACACTGAAGTATTAAACTTGTTCTTAATTGTGCATATTTCATCAGAATAAGAGCGTTAAGCCCTCTTATCTGTGCAAATTATAGAATTTCGAATTTGCCTGCAACAGTTACATTGCCACCCATCATTTTGCAACATAAACCAATTGAGCAAGTTATTTGGATTTTCTGTGTAACAAAATAATTATGTCAGAGTGTTATTGGTAATGAAATAGCTGGTATTATCAAAGACTCTGACAGAGCGTATGAAGGCACATGTTCCCAGCACTAGACAGAACAGGATACTGAGAAACAACAAAAGATATTTAGAAGCCAATGATAAAAATTGCTTGATATTTGCTAATACAAGCAGGTGATATCCATTTCCCATGGCATATAGTGCCTTTTTCCACTCTTCCACTTATAAGCCAGGGAAAACACTGACCAAAAAAAAAAAAAAAAAAAAAAAAAAAAAAAAAAAA
>NW_020955260.1:1857474-1859430 GCF_003031625.1 Empidonax traillii | reverse complement strand
GAGGTGGAGGGAGATTGGCAAACAAATTTACAGCTTTCTTCTTAGTAACATATTTTTACACACCAGAAATGTTCTTCACTTGTTTATAAACTCAAAATTTAAACTTTTCTGAAATGTTTCTGAGTATTTCAGATTTTTTGCCACATTGATTCAAAAGAATAATGGATCCTTGCTGGTTTTATTCAGAGAAAAGACACAATATTACAATATTTGAGAAGATTCTATTCTCTTGAATGATACAACTGAAAAATGCACCAATAGGATATTCCATCTGGAAATTTTTACTGTGATACAAGTGATTATGGCCCTTCAACAGGAACAGAATTAATATTATGAATTCTAGAGAAATTTAAAGAAAAAGAGTCTGCAAAATTGAATTGTATTGAAACAAGAATCTGATGCAGAATAAAATAACGAATTTACAAGGGAAAAAATAAGAAATATGACCACTGTAAGGGATACTTAAACCTGTTCTAGTTACCACAGCATGTGGGAGTCCAGTCATGAAACCAGACTTGGTGTAAACTGGGCAAACCTCTAAGCAAAAGAAAATTCACCTAGCTAGAGTATTCAGTGTAAACAGAAGATAGCAGAAACAGAAGAGCCAATATATAGCTTGTAGGCATGTCAGTAATCTCATGCTTTCTGGAAGAAATGATTACAGCATTAATTGGTTGTTTTGGTTGATATTACTGAATGAAATTTTGTCGTACTTGGCCAATTTTTACTCATCTGATCTGCCAAATGACTGGTAGTTACTCAGTATCAATTCACTTTTGGCCAGGGTTTTCATTTCTGACTTTCTGTTTGGACATTTGCAGAGGTGATGAGAATGTCAGTACGCTGAAGTTTCTGTTGGAAGGCTTTTTATAAGTATTTGTGGGAACTTTCCTGTTAGTCACTTCAAGCAGAGTATTATTCAGTGCCACAGTGACACAACTAAAATGCATGACTTGAAAAGTTCAGGCTTTTTTTTTTCCTTCTTATCTGTTAGTGATGCAAAACATGAATAACAAGGTTCATAGTTCTGCAAAAACCTACATTAAAGTCAGTCAGCCAAACCTTAAGCATCACTCACCTCTGTCCAGCTCACAGCTGTAGCGGAAGGACAATGCACCAGTTTGTCACTGTGTACTGGGCTCCTCTGAAGGACAAACTCAAAATCATCAGGAGCCTTTTTGGCCCTCTGTGAAGCTGCAGCAGGAACCAAGACAACTGTTAGTGTTTAATAAGCTTTTTAATACAAGTGTGGTGAATGACACTTTTCAGCCTGCTTCCACCTCCTCTCCCCAGCTTTCTTTATCTCCTAGAGAAAGGAACCAGAGGAAAAAGAGAAAAACAGTAAGGTGCAACCCATGGTAGCTGATATTTCACCATGGACACTAAACTGGGACTTCAAAACAAGTGCCTCTGGTTTTTAGCTGCGAAGTCCCTACAAAACTGCCAAGGCATGAAACTAATGCCAACTTGGAAAGCAATGTTTTTCCCTTCCTAATAACTCAAAAATGTTAGTTCTTTTTTTTGTCTCTTCTATGTCTTTTCGCATTAAGACAGTCTCTCCATCCAAAGAAAGTCATTATGTGTTTAAGCAGCAAAGTGGATACTTGCAGCAATAAAGTGGCTGACAAGGACAACTTCGTAATCTATTTATACTGGGAATTTTTTCCCACATTCAACAACCAGCTATAAACATTTTAACATTGATTTGTAAAGCAAACAAAATTTTTCATTCTTCCACTATTACCACTAAAAGACTAGCAGCTTAACCTGTGTACTAACAAATTCCCTGACCACCTGTATCTCAAATAGGTATTGCAGATATAAGACTTGCCTGCAGTCTCATATCTGCAGTTTGTAACATTTTTTGGGACTTTTGTTTTTTTGGTTGTTTCAGTGTTTGTGTTATGGGTTGTTCATTTGTTGTGGTGTTTTTTTTTTTTTTTTTTTTTTTTTTTG
>NW_020955260.1:1850828-1856956 GCF_003031625.1 Empidonax traillii | reverse complement strand
TGTTTTTTTTTTTAATTCAGAACAACTGCTACACCAAGCTGCACACTGAATTATTAGATCAAGTGGGTGCAAACTGCATCTCTATTTTAAGGAGTTTACACTATCACAGTTGGAGTATGGCATGAAAAGCCAAGATTTTGACAGACACCTGGAAGTCTCCCTCAGTAAGATGCAAAGACTGTTTATTCGGCTATGTAACAGTCGTGCACATTCACTTACAAAAGTAGCTTTGGTTTAGAAATGCTTTTGTTAAAAAATAAATTATTATCACTTTGGTGAATGTGTTCTAAACTTCAGAATAACTTTAAGAGATTGATTACAGATTAATTCTGCTGACCTGTTTTAAAGCACACATTAAGGCCAACGAACAGTCCAATAACTTGATTCAGGAAAATGTTATCATTCAGGAGAAATTTATCTTTCCAAGAAAACAAAAGAAACAGGCTTCTTTACAATAAACAACAGAAAACTTCATCCTGTGGGCTGTTCTCTGCAGACATTAGGTGACAGATTTTCCATTTATAACTCATAACTTATTCTCATTGATATTGTAAAGGAAAAATCACCACAGAATTAAATCCACACCAATGGACAGCAAGAGAAGACTGGTTTTTTCCTCTCTGGGTTTGTTTTTACATTGCTCTGCAGTTTCTTTGCACTCTCATGTAACACTGAAAGAAATAATGAAATCCCCCGAGAGGGCATTCGCTGTTTTTCATTTTTCAAGGTGAATATGTTGGTTGAGAAAGGAATTAGAGGGATTTAGAGACTTGCTCTAAACTGCAGAACTGCTGAAGAGCTGGTCGTAAAGGCAGTTAGAAACTCAGCAAGCTGGGTAGGAGCAGGCACAGCTTAGAAGTCTGGGAATGAACATAAATGACAAAGACATGACTTCTGGGTCTTTAGAAGTCATGCTTTTCCAGGGAGGTGGTTTCATAGTGCCCAAAACACACGGTAAGTTGTTCAATTGCATTTTTTTTCAAATACTATATAATTGTAATGCAAATTACTGATATTTCTTCCTCACATCAGTAAAGAATGAAAATGTATTACTTATACAAAAATAGAGTGATTGGACACACAAAAAGTACAGTGAGAATAATGGGAACAAGTGTGTACTACTTGCAGACTCGAAGTTCATCGTCTGAGACCTCAGATAACTGAAGACTTAATACCTTCCCAAAAGCCTGAGACCTTGCAAATACAAGAAAAAAGAGCCAGTCTCAAATACTTGCAAGTTCAGAAAATAGAAGTAAAATAAGTACACAGTGAAGTTACTTTAGGAGAAAGCTTAATAGATTTATTATTTTTTCACTCAACATCAGGCTAAGCATTGTCCCAGGGAAATGAGGCAGAGGCACAAACTGCTGATTCAATTTAAGTGGAAATCCTAACCACCCCTCTGGCTAATGCTTTGCACATATGTTAATGTCAATAACAAATTTCAAAGCAAATCCTCTGTGGGGTTACAAAAATGCTGTGAAGACAGTATACAATCAACTGTTCTTCCTACCGAAGCACCAAAATCAGTAACAGTGACTGAACTAATTTAAAATCACACTCAACACTATAATGCTCACATATACAATGAGACACATGTTTGATTTTCTTTAAACAACTGTGAATAAACAAGGGAATATTAAAAGACACTGGGACAGGGAATCCTTGCTCAAAAATGGAGCAGCAAAAGAATTTAAAATCACATTAAAATTAATTTTTAAAACTGAATTAAAATTAAATTAAAATCAAACCCTTAACAATCAGTAAGGCAAATCAAAGCAACTGTTGCCAAAACAGTTATCAGAATGATAAAGGTTCATGTATAACTTCAATATTTACCATGAAAAATAACACAGTCAAAGAGAAAACTGCTTAAATAAACAAACAAGATTAAGAAAAAACTGCTGAGAAAAACCTTTCTTAAAAAAATCAAAACAACTAAATCTGTATGAAATATTAAATGTTTGATTTGGCAGAATGGTTGAAGTGTATTTTTTTATTGAAATCTGAATCTTTTCTTATTACAACTCCCCACGCTTGCTACTTTTATATTGTGAAGGAAGGAAAACAGTATTTCTATTCACAGGTTTTCAGAAAAGTTATTTTGGTTTCTCAGAAGAAAAAGATGGGCAAAGAAAAAGACTTAATGTTTCATAGCTAATTCATCTCCTGAGTAGAGCTGGTACTGAAAGGGCAGGAATATTTTCGTCAAAAACAAAGTTAAAAATAATCCCTTCAACTGATATTGAAAGTGTGGAAAAACCCCACTGCATAACTTAAAAACTACACTGCCCCAAAAAGTGTGACTGGACAAATGTAATGTTTGGTAAAAGCAGTAAAAGAAACAAATTTCTTAACAAATTCTTTGAAAGTTTGGAAAAAATATGACATCTCCCTGTCCTAGTGATGCCACAGTGTGCAGCTTAGAGACTCTAATCAGGTTCTGTTTTTTCAAATGGAGCAGATACACATGAATCAAACATGGCCAGTCCAAAATAGAAGCATTCTTCCTGGCTCTACTAAAATTAATACTGTACATACTAATGGGTAGGAACAATGCTTACAAGCATCTGCATTAGGGCGTAAAGTTAGTTACAAATGTGTGCGTCTGGTCCCTTATCAGTGAGTTGCAGAGGGCAATTGGTGGTTAATGTCTCATCTCCCAGTGAGAACTCAGGATCAGCAGTATCAGAGCCACTGCAAAATTGCTTATCATTAAACCATCATGCTCCCGTCTCAGTTTACAAAATGAAAGTATTCTTCCATATAGGGAAGAAGAAAACAGAAAAAAAACCTGACAACACTTGTGGTCCTTTAACACATATGGATGAGAGAAAAACATCATTTAAATTAAGTTCTAAAAAATTAAACCAGTTGGCTGAAGATATAAAACCAAAAAAGAAAGAGCTGTAAGGAGTAAAGAGAGTATCACTAGAGCAAGCTCTGTATAACTTTGCTTTAAAGCTGATTTGTCTATATAATCTTACACTAAGCATTCCCTTTCCCATTAATATAAATGTCTAAAGCACTAGAAAGTATGAAGCCATAAATAAGTAAGTGATATTTAACCAATAAGACATGACACACAAATAATTTCTGGACCATTAATGAATGTCTCAGGTGTATTGTAAAGCATGGGGCCAAAGGTCTAGATTGTCTTATCCTTCTCATAAAACAGGAATCATGAAAAATGTGGGAAGAGGGCATCAGGGAAGAGTCATACTCCTGGTTTTCCAGATGGGTGCCATGGTTAAAATATGGCTCAAAGCCAAGATGGGAGCCATATTTTTCGTCAAAGACCAATTAATTTCTTGGAATGAAAGGTGACTGTATCTTGGTTTAGGCTTAAATTTAAAGGTTTACATTTTGCCAATCACTAAATTAATTTATAGCTTACACAGTCTCATACAGGGATTTGAAAGCTTTCCCCTCTTATTCAAATTTACCAACAAACCAGAGAACAACCTAAATGATTTGGAGAGACATCTCTGGGAACTAGGAACTGACAAACCTTTTAAAGAGCTGTGCTGAGTTGCTTGGAATAGCAAGGAGTGGGAAAATGCCAATAGCAGAACTTTCTGGAGAACTATCTGCATCTTTTTCTCAATAGCCAAGTCTGTCACTGGGTTTTGTAGCTGTTCCTTTTTGTTCTTGTATTTACCAAGGGTTTTTCTCTCCTTCCCCTCTGCACTCTCACTATACCCGCAGGGACAACTTTCCCACCTCTCCCTTGTAGTTACAGTACAAAAGCAGTGTTTGCATTACATCATTACAGCAGCTTGCAACTTCAACATTACAATCAAAATCTAAAACAGACCTTAAAAAACTGTCCTCTAACTTCTAAAACTTCAGGAAGATTGATTCAACATATGCGTTTATTTCACTGGTGCGCATCAATAGTAAGTATGGGGGGGGAAATAATTTTGCTCTTTTGTTTGGGCAACATAGTAGTTTTCCCATTTCAATATTCATATTACAAAATAGACATGTTATACACCTTTTTTTTTACCATTCTACTATCACTAATTATTAGAATTAGCACATGATTAGGATTATGAATTTGCCTTTAAAACAACCAAAAAAAGTACTTATTACTAATTTTTTAACTAAGAAGTAGGAAACTTTGTAGATAATTCAGCCCACATAGCATTCAAAATAATATGAGGTGTTCAATTACTCAAAGTGCTACCATGTCCATTGTATATAGAAGGTAATTTTGTTTGACGACAATAACTTCTAATTTTTGGTAAGTGACTTGTTTCTCCTAACTGTGTAGCACTTACAGAGCTGTGAGAAAAAAACCTGAAAGTAAAAGATATTCTTATATGTTTGTCTTTAATTTCAGCTACAAGAAACTACTCAAAGGATTTTATCTGACACTTTAATCTCAATATTGATTTAGGGAAGAGGAAGGAATTTGTTGAACCTGTTGCTTTTTAATTGATTTTCTGCAACATCGACATTATGACTTCCATTTGTTGACTATCACAGATACAGATCAACAAAGAAATACTTAGCCCTAAGGAACCAACAAACCTCCACAGGCACAGGGAAAAAGCCAGAAAGTTAGCCTCAGTCCTCACACAATTCTCAAGGTAATCTGTGAGCGTCATTAAGTAGATGACTGAAAGAAGAGGTGAATAACCCTTATTCTGATCTCTCTGTAGGGAGAAAGCCTTGAACATACCCGTTTCAGAAGAGAAGGGAAAAAAAAAAACAAAAACAAAAAAAACCCACCATAACAAACACCAAGTGAAGAACTGTGTTCTCTGAATTCCACATTTCCTTAAATTTTATGTCAAGGCAATAGGTTACTACTGACTGGTAACTTAGGTTCCCATAACATACTACAGGAATATCCTGGAGAGTATCACACTGATAGAGCAGCTTGAAAAAAAACATCACATTCATCACAGTTTTTTTTTTTTTCATCTAGTAAACAAATAATTCAAGTTTATAAACAAATGTTAGCTAGTCTTTAAAGCAACAAAATAGTTAAAAATGCAGCACTGACACCAGGCTGGACTAAATTTCCCAGCAAATTACCCAACAAAAGTCTGTGGGGATTTCTAGTGCACACCATGATGTCACAGCACAGCAGCTGCACGGAAGGGAGCTCTGCTGAAAGGCCACTGACAACACACGAGACACACTGGGGAGAATGCTTTTTCTGACTTGCTTGCTAATCCTCCTCCTCACAGCTGACAGCCCTGACACCTCAGACAAGGCTGAAAATTAACTGTCATTATAAAACGAATGAACAAGAGTCTCATAAAGTTGAGCAGGCTTTGAGCTTATGAATTCTGCTAGAAAATAGTCTTTGAGTAAGGGACTCATAAAAAAATCTTTTAAAACATGACTTTTCTAAGAATTTGTGTCCCTTTTTCAGAAGTTTTTAACAGAGGTTACAGGTCTTTTGTTTCACATTCTCATGAAACAAGTCATCTGCTAAACAGCTTAAGCCTTAAAATGTCTGGAAGCAGAACGAACAAACATATTTTTCTCCTGAAAGGCCCAACTCCATACATTTTAGGATTATTCTAATTAAGGTTGAATTTTCATATTTTGATAAAGAAAAAAAAATTTCTAACCAGTGTTCATAGACTGAAAGTAACTGCATCTTTGTCAGAGCCTTATGAAATTAAAACAACAGAAACAGCAGAAGTCTGGGTAGACAAGTGGCCTCCTAACAGGGGTTGCTGGATAGTATCCTGCCGTAGACCAAAGCTACACATGTTTTGTAAGAAATGTATTTTTACAAATTGCATAGAGGTTGTCCTGAAAGTATCAGAGGGCAGAGGAAAGAGGTTATAGAATAATGAACCATGGAATTACGAAAAGTAGAAATGAAAGAGGTGTGTCAGGTTAATAACCAATTGTGCAATAGCTGTACATGGTTACCTTTTTTTTTGACATTTTTCTCAGTCTCTTTTAAATGCCTGGACCTTGTGGGTTCTTATCTCTTCCTTTGAGATTCAATTCCACTGTTGAATGCAACTTCCTGCCAGGAAACTTTTCATAATGTTCAGCCTAAATTTCTCCTTTCTCTACAGTAATACATAATTCCAGGTTACAAGCTTTTTTGCAAGAAGACAAAGTATTCCTAATTTTTAATGTTTATTCACAAA
>NW_020955260.1:1764654-1850568 GCF_003031625.1 Empidonax traillii | reverse complement strand
TGGGTTCTTATCTCTTCCTTTGAGATTCAATTCCACTGTTGAATGCAACTTCCTGCCAGGAAACTTTTCATAATGTTCAGCCTAAATTTCTCCTTTCTCTACAGTAATACATAATTCCAGGTTACAAGCTTTTTTGCAAGAAGACAAAGTATTCCTAATTTTTAATGTTTATTCACAAAAAGTTATTAACAATTATGTTCTTAACTCTCTGTCAATTAGCCAAGCTTTAAACATATAGATCCCATAAATCAGCTGTGGTGCTAGTTTTTTTCTCAGCAGTCCCTGAAATTGCATTACATTTTTTTAATGCTGAGATTCCAATAAAAGGGGGAAGGTAGGCAGGTGGCTCATGGACTATTTTTACCTAAATAATATTATTTGTTCCTTAAGCAAAAATTGCTGTTTGGCTGGGAAAAAAAAAAAACACAGCTGCTCTATCAGGATTCTGGTTTCTCAGTTTCTGCTTTAAACCTAAGAGACACACAACTTCCTTCCAGTTTATAGCAATAATTCAAATTCCAATAGCCTTTCCATGCGATGACCATGGAATAAAAGCACCTGGCTGCTACTATTTCAGTCTTTAGGCCTTCTGAAGTTTTTTAGTGTTGCCAGCATAACTGTAATACAGATATATGTAGCATGTTGCATGTGTGTACACTGCATAAACAGTCAAAACAACAATTATTACTGTACTAAGTATATAGACAAGTCTTGGCAGGGGGCAAACATTCCAGCACACAAACACACACTTAATGGAAAGTCTTTTAGCACTGATCCATTGCAAGTGCAATTTTGTGGGACTAGATTTCTATATTTTTGTATGTTCTGTCCCAGTATTCACTTAAATCCAAATTCAGATCAAATTCTATCACAATTTTTGATTGCCTAATTCCTGACATAATTCAGGTACAGGTTGAGATACACCATTTTGAAGCAGCAAATAAAAATATATTTAATTTGCAAAGCAATTTTTCTTTACCAGCTTGAATAATGTCTTTGGGAGGGCGTAATAATAGATACCCTGCCTTTATATTGTTTTCTTCTCGTCTATGTGGTGAGAGTAAAGACAAAGGAAGCATTGTGGGGGAAGGGAAACATCAGCAAAAACTGTCTGCATTCAGTTTTTGCTCAGCAACAGCCACATAGAAGACCAATAGACAAAAATTTGGAATAAGTCTGAACCAGCTGGAAAGGGAGAGGATCTTTGCTCAACAGGCCAGGTGCATTGCAGGCTGGCCATGCAATGCACCTTTTTTTTTTTTTTTTAATGCTGTATACACGATACTTAGCCATCAGTATTTTTTAGTATGACTCTTTCTATGACTGTTTTCCAAATCTTTACCTTATTTCCCAGTAGACTTACAGTATTAAATAGCAATTTCATATTGTATATAGGACTATGGAAGTAATGAAAGAAAAAGCATCGCTGCGATTTCCTAAAAAAGGATTATGAGTAGGAGTGACAATAAGAAAGCTGATGGTTTTGCTCACCTGCCACAAAAACTGACTTGACTCTACCTAAAACACCTTCAGGGTCAAAAGGCACTGCAGTTTTAGTCAGTTCCCACAACGAAGAAGAAAAAAAGCACATTGCTTGCATTAAGTCAAAACAACGATGCATTTGCAGTGGGAATCTGAAACAATGACAAAAGAAGACATTGGGAAATATTTATCTCAGCCACCTTTACAAGAGAAATCTATATACAAAGTTACAATGGAGAGAATTAAATAGAAGCTTATTTAAGGTCTCTTTCTGCTAACACCATTGCCTCAGCATATGCTTTCTTTATTCTTCACTGTTCTTTCTCTCATACTGTTACTTTACTGGGACACAAAAACACTCTAATTTACATTTAGTTAACATTAACTTTCTTGGTAGTTGGAAGCATTTATGCCGTAGAGAGGAAACAGAAAGCATATGCAAGCATCTGAACAGTTCCCAGTTCTTTTACCTTCTGTACTTCATGCTCCCCTATACAAACATACACATTTAAATATCAACTTACCTTCTGCACTTCCTGCACCCTCTGCACACACTTAAATATAAACTTTTTACAGTTAGTAATCTCTGGTTTAAAGACCTCATGTAATTACAAAGGCCAAATTGTTATAGCAGTAGCTACAGCCAATTTGAATAATTAGGGTGGGGTAATTTTAGAATAAACTAGTTTTAACAATAGGTGAAAATGCCTTAAAAGAGTCTGAGTATATCATTTATCTGGCAATGTCCAAATGTGTAAGGGAAAAATGTATTTAAACAACACATATTTAAAGTTTTAAGTTTAATCTTTAATTGCATGTGGGAGAAAAGGTGGCATCATTGTTATTTTTAATGGATAGGATTGTTCACCTACCAGAATGTGTACACGATGATACTCTGAAAATCAGCAGTAGGATACTAATGTTATGTTTACTATATTTCTTCAACAGATCTGCACAGACCCATTTCTTGCCCTGTCCCTGGGAGAACTCAGGCCAAAGCTGAACAGTGGCTGTACTGTGGCTGCCCCCTCAAACCAAGGCAGGCTGGCAGCCAGCAAGCATTCAGAAACTTGTAGGACAGCCATGGGCCAAATTTCTCCCTCTCAAGACAAGTAAACTCATCACTGTTGTTGGCTGTATATCAGTGATTTCCCCCCAGTTTTAAATTAGAACAGGTTCACAAGAACTGTATCAGACAAAAGTCTGAAGAGCAAAGCAGAGGCCAGAAAAATAATTCTAACCATGCCTAACCCTAAATCCAGTGGCGATTAAGACGTAGCTCCGGGGTTTTCTTCCTTCTTTTTGACACAGTTTATTGACCAATATTCATCTTTGTGGCTCACTGAAAGAACTCAGGCTGCTGAGTAAAGCTGGAAGACCATTCTTTGCTTCCAGTCCTCAGCATTGCAAGTGTCATTCTACAGAGTTGAAAGTTATTTGCCATTATTTTTCGCTTTGGAGAACACAATACAAAGGCCTGTTCCAAACCCCATTGTACGTTCTGGATTTGTATTCATTTGACATTACACTACTTCTGAATCAGGCTTTACATTCATAAATATCAGAAAGCATGGCTGAAGAAGTAATGCATGTCAAGTGGCCTGCAGTCCTTGAACAAAGCAGACCTTGCTCCCCCCATCATCATTATTCACCAGACATGGCAGAATGAAAGGCTGAAAGGATCAAAGAGCAGAGCAGCAGCAGTATCTGCTAATAATTGACAGTGTAAGCAACACCACTAATCAAGGCCAAAATACAGGACGTCATAAAGGACAGACATTCAGGTTCTCTGGCTTAGCTGACATCATTTAAACTTGGACCAGCTAAGCAAAATAAAGTCCATTATAAAAGGAAATTTTTAAGTAAAATACACAAGGGCAAAGTTGCACCTGATAAAAGTAAAACGAAAACTAAACATGAATTAAGTCCAGCTAACATCACGCTGTACTGAGATTTTTAGATCCCTCTTCTTATGCAATGGATAACTGTTATTCATGCATAGAAATACATGTAGTTTGAGTAAATTAACACTGCCATACAAATTTTAACTTTTAGATTTTGCATTTCTTGATTTGTCCTCTAAGTACAACATGACAAAATGCCTCCTGCCTCTCCCAAAAAGTTAGGATGAAGAGGAAAGAAATCCACTGATACTGCCCTCGATTGTCAAAGAAAATGGTTGAGAGAAAAAGCTCTGGCTGCTGTCCTGATCAGTATTGACTTCCATAATCTCTTTTTCCTGAACTTGTGCTTGTCAACTGAAATATTTCTACAGGAGCAAAATCTCACCATATTTTAACTTCTAATTATTTTATACCCTAAAACAACAATTCATTTGCTCTCGCTGTAGTCAGTATTCTTTGTCTTTAATGCTAAACAAGGAGAATAGCTGTCCAAGTGACTGGAACCCTCTGACAGTAAGTTAGGAAACTCTGAAAAATTGTGTTCTCTCTTTCCAAGAACCAACCAAGTAATTTAGATATACTAAGATTCTTTGAAATGCTTTGACCTGATGGCAACAGGAAGTATAAAACAGTAAGAACTATCTTAAAATTAAATATTTAGAATGATAAATGAAGTACCATAATAAACACTTAGCATTCAGGTAGAAAATGACTAAGAAAACCACTTTTGCCCATTTGTGGTTTTTTGAAAGAAGTTCAGCTTCATCTTCAATGTAAGACAAAACTCATTTTTTATATAATTCATTATCCATCGATAAAGAGGTTGGCTGCAGCAGGAATAAATGTGACCCATTTCCCTCAGAATCCCTCAAAGTCTTTTGGTTTTTTTATCCAGAATACTACGGAATAGTCTTCCAAGCAGAAGAACGCAAGCACTTCTGTTACAATCTGACTGATTGAGGATCTATTCCAAACAAAAGGATTGTCATGAAAGTACATCTTCTCTGAGTAAACACCACAGCAGTAGTAACACAAACATTTTTGTGTTTTTACTTCCTCAATAGGAGCTGTGAAATCAAAGATGATTTAATCCTTTCTTTATTAATTCTAAGGCTACCCAAGTCATTGATGTATAATCAGTGGTAATTGTAGCAGTTAACATTACATCCTCAAGATACCAGCCTGAGAGGATTTAGTGAATTCCCAGTATTCAGTTTTCTCAGCTGCATGATAGTTTGCAATGAAATACTACTTCACCTTACATGGTTATATCTAAACATTTTAATGTAATTTATAGAAAACTGTATTTCGCATGACAGAAGCTTTGGATCAAATGAAATAGAAGTGTAATTCCTCAATTCAGTTTTGTGGTCCTGGAACCATTTCCTTTGCCAAATAAGCCAACACAACAAGAAGTTGATATTTTTCTATTTTGTTACTGATCTCGCCATGATAGTGTGCCTGCCACATCTGGTAAGTGACCCAAGAAATTATACTATACCAACAGGTACTTTTCTAAAAATGAGATGCAAAATAAATCACATCTTGTAAAATTCACAGTCAGATAATCCCTTGTGCAACCAGCTGCCCTTCATGCAAGGCAGCGGCAGATCATGTCACCTCTTGTACAACCTGCTGCTCTCCTCCTCCACAACTGATGTATTTTCCATCATCCCTTCTAATCCCAGGTAACTTCTGTCTAACTCAAACTAAATTAATTTCACTGACTGAGTGCCAGCTCTTAAACTATTTTGTTACATAATAATACTGATATTTTGGCGGGAAAAAATGAAACAGAATAAGCAGTTTGTTTGCCATTCATGGTTACTACTTAATGCAATACATTACTATTCTGTGCAATACACAGCCTGATGATAAAAGAACCAGAAAAAAAATCCTTTGTTTTGTTATGTTTGATCTTTCACTCAAACTGAATTTAATTTAAAAGTATAATAAGCCAACAGAAAATATTTTTCCCTAATTGAGATGTACCATCTGCTGCAATAATCAGCAAAACACATCTCAAACTCATTTGGATGTTTGATGCACTGCTTTTGTACAACTGACAACAGGAAATATGATCATGATTAGAGTACAAAGTAATTTTTTGTCCTAGCAGTATTTGTTTTACACATGCAGTCAGTGGAACTGCTTCTGTTAAAGCTGGCTGGTCCTCCTGGTCTCCTACCCCAATAACTTTTATAGGTATTGCATTGTCAGAGAGTCTAAAATAATGATTTCATCTGCTAGCCACTGAAAAAAAAATTAATTTAAATGCATTTTAGACTGGGAATTATCTGAAAGTAGTTATTTTTCAAAGACTTTCACACAGATTACCCTCTTACAGAAAGCTCCATTCTAAATTACTCCACTGCAATTTGAAATTTTTTTCCTTTTTTTTTTTTTTTAAAGTCAAATGCTCTGATTCAGTAAAATATTTAAAATTTGGAAGCTAATTTGATAGCTTGAAACAGGATTCATATCATGTACCAAACCAAATGTAGTTCAAAAGTGTGAGTTTGAGGTCCATGCTATTCTAGCTTATATTAGCCTGTCAATACTGAGCAAGCCTTGAGAGTGTTTTGCCCCATATAGAGGACAGGACTTCTTCCAGAAAGAAAGTCTGCACCCTGCAAAATAAATTAGTTGTAAGAGGACTAAGCTTACGGAACAACCTGCATCTCAGATAGACAGGAACTTCTGTTACAGAGAATCATTTTAAAACTTGAGGCAAAGCAACTGAAAGAATGACATTAAAGAGAACATTTTGAAGTAATTGTACATAAATAAATCTTCTGCTGTAGGAGGATTAACCTGCAGTGAATCAATGACATTTTGACTTAATCTCCTTGGGTTTCTGTTACAAGAAAAGAACTCTGTCTTGTAGGACAAGCATAAGACAGATATTTAAATGTCATACAAAGAGAGTTTTCCCTTTGTTGCCTGTATAAACTGTGCTTTAAATAAGTTTTCCCTTCATCTTGTACAATTCAGGATCAGTGGTGATCAAGATAATCAATCGGCATTTTTGGGTTTAGAAGACAGTTACAAAGCTTAAGGTTGCTTTCTCTGAGAAACAAACATTTTAGCTCATTGATTCATTTGTTTATTTGAACTAGTTTTAGTGTAAATTTCTTATTTTTAGTATACTTTCACTTTATGTGAGATTGTTCCAGATTTACATAGAAAAAGGTTTTGGTTCTGTACAGTTGTTTTCATGTTCTTTACATGAAAAGAGGGACAAAAGGCTGGGACTGCTTCTAAGGTTGGAAAATGGATGAAAAAAAATATTTTTTAATTACCAGAAAAGCTATATATATAATGAAATATAATGACAAAAATTACAGTTTAATTCTTCCATAACAGATGATAATCAAGAGAAAGTTAAAAATTACGCACACATTACCTTTTTCTTATGTTTTAGAATCTGTGTGAAGGAAACAGTACTTCAGAGCTCTGGTCCCTTAAGTTCTTACTTCCCTTTTTTCCTGCCAAACACAGTGTTGTAATTTAAATTATCACATTTATAACAAGTTGGTTTCATTTTGCTTTAATTAAGAAATATAGGTAGAAAAAATTACTAAGGCTTCAAGAGGAAGTAGGATGGTGTGAGGAGACTTGGTGAGGCACACAAAGGCTCATCTACTTTTGCAATATCTTAGCATCTTCCAGTAATAATAATATCAGTACTGTGCTTTTCCACCTCTGATCTCAAATCTGATGGAAAGATTATATCTTAGATGCAAGAAAGTTACTAAAAGCAGAGCAGTTAAATACCAGCAGGGCTCAAAAGAGAATCAAGTGGTCCCATTGTCCCAATGAGTAATCCATCAAATTATTCCAATTAATATTAATCAAATATAGTTAGTTACTAAGACCACAAGTACTGTAAGTCAAACATTGTTCAGTTCATCAAGTGATATATTTTCAGAGGTTTTGGACTTAACTGACAACATTGCTGTAAAGTTCAACATCACTGAGATACTTTGTTTCAGTTGTATTTCAGAGTTCTGTTTGTAGTAATACATTTCATCTTTTAAATCTTGCAGTGAGGATGTACTAACATTTCAAATTTCTGCAAATTATCTCCTCTACTTTTTAACTATTATTTAGCTGTGAACATCTACTATTTTTACTGATTTTCGCAAAATGATGGTAACATTTTTCATTGAACTCAAGACCAAAATATTAACTTCAGAAACACAAGGGCCAAAAAAATAAACAAGGTTTGCTATATTCAGTATTTTTAATCTGTTTGAAAAAAAAATCATCCCAAATTTTGGGAGTTTTCGCAAACTCCAACTTCCAACAAAAAAATGCATACGAATAAACCTGTATCAGAAGGAAATGCTTTGTTTCTCAATTTTCTACTGCAACTGAAAGAAAGCAAATATGTTTCCTTTTAACTAGATATTTATATGGAAATTTAAAAAAAAAAAAAGGAAATTTTAATTACAAACCACATATCTGATATTTGGACCTGCGTATCTTTCCATCAGTGAAATTATTCGTGCGTTGGCCATGCGTAAATCCTTGCACATTGTCATCATACGAGATATTTGATTTTACTTACAGAAAGGCTAATAATTTTCTCCCACCACTGGGGTAATTCTTTCAGAGAGAATGAGACAGCTTAATCTTCCTAGTTATGCAGTTCATAATGCCTGTAGATTGTGAATATATTTCTCTCACACTTCTACTGTTCTCTGTCTGGATCCTTTCAAATTTTAACTATGGGAAGAAAAGACTTAAATATCCATTTTATTAGAGCGTATATGTGGTCTTATATGTCATACAAGCCTCTCATATGAAAAAGCACATTTTCTATCTCAGACTCTGAGTCAGTAAGGCTGGGCAAAGGAAGAGTCAGAAGAGAAAGAGAAAGATACAATAACGATATCTCATGCATGAACATCAGACCCAATTTTAAAATTTTCTGTGGAAGCATGGGAATCTAACCATACAACAAACAATATTCCCAGAAACCCAGTTCTATACTTAATGAGTTTAAATAATGGATGTTAGCTAAACCACACAAAATGCTTCTTCCATAAGTTTTCCTAGTAATCTTTACATATAAGTAACTAACAAGCAGGCTACAAATTCGCTGTATTAGCAATATGCTTCGCTCTCAGCTGTCTCCCCAGACAATGTGTGAATACAGGTTATGCAAAAGTCATTGTCACCCATATGGAGGTGAGTGCTCGCCTTATTTCCAATATTTCAGGGTCCTAACTTGGGGCCTATTAGCGAGAAGGCAGACTGCTTTATTATTTGAAAAGCTGTTCCCTGTGATTTATGGCCTTGTATTAGCCTCCTCATCTTGAGATATTAGACAATCATACTTTGTCATGGACAATCTGAGGTGGGGAAAACATACAGCATTCATCTTCTCTTGCCATCCAGGACACTTCTTTTCATCTATTGTTTTTTCCTCTGGCATATCATTTCCTTGTAATCAATTTAAATTGAAAACTTTAATGACCTTCCCCGAGCACTACACAGCCTTTTCACCTACTTGGAGAGGGTTTTTTGCAAAGAAATTAAAACCCCAAAGCTTTTTAGAGTTTGCAGCATTTTCCCTGGCAAAAAAGCATGCAAGTCTCACTGGTGATTATCAAAGGATTTCAGCTAATTACCAATTAGGCAGACCCAAAATACTCTAAGTATTTCCACATTTTAAGTTATTGTTGTGGTTTAACCCTAGCCAGTAACTAAACACCATGTAGCAGCTTTCTCACTCCCCCTCTCCCACCCAGTGGAATGAGGAGTACAACTGGAAAAAGGTAAAACCCATGAGGTGGGATTAGAATAGCTGAATTACTAAAATAAGGTAAAATGTAATAAAAATTCTAATGAAAAGGAGAGACAGGGAGGAATAAAACCCAAGAAAGACAAGCGATGCTCAACACAATTGGTTGCCACACACTGACCGATGCCCAGTCCTTCCCTGGCTATTGATCAGCACCTCCTGGCCAACTCCCCCAGTTTATATAATAAAAATGACACTCAGTGGTGTGGAATATCCCTTTTGGACAGTTCAGGTCAGCTATCGTGGCTGTGCTCCCTCCCAGCTTCTTATGCACCAGGAGTCTGCAGTTCAATCAGATGCTCTTCCTCAAGACAAGCAGTTAATTTAGTCCACGACTTTGGGCTCTACCTGTTGTAAGAGTCTTTCAGGACAGAAAAATTGGTATTTGTTATTGAGTTGCTGCATTAAGAAGCCAGTTTTGGTTCCACCACTGTTGTGCTCGTCCAGTTCATTCTTCATTAATCTGGGTGATTTTTACAGTAGTATCCTTGATATGGCATATAGTCACCACAGAAGTGATTATACCCAGTGTTACATAGCAATTAACACCATACAATTTATTTCATTAGCTCACCTAAAAATCAAATCCCCTTGAGGTACACACCAGACTTCCCCATTTCCATCTAAACTAACAAACAACTACATGCAAAATACGTGCAGAATTCTGACATTGGAACCGCTGTGCCACAAAGCAACTGCACGCCGTAGGCAGAGCCTGCTACAGGTCGTTTAAAATGATAAACCAAAAGGTCACAGAGGATATAACAACTGATCTGTACCATTGCCTTTCTGAAGGATGTAACACCTGAGGACACACAAAATTGTTCAACGGCAGTAGTGGAGTCACAGCAATGAGAACTCAGTGAAAAAGTGATGATGGAATACAGAAGCATAAAGACATTACAGCTGTTTTTATGAAATCTTGGAAATGAAAGAGGTTGGCGTTGCTCTGTGAGGGAGAGATGGACATAGCTTGACATTTTTTCTCTTTACCCTTAAAGTACAAGAGGCCTTTCACTAGGAACTCCAAGGTATTTCTTCATACTAGGAGGAAAATAGAAGGCAAAAAGTCTGGTATTTATGGATTTAAAAAAATTAAAAATGTATTAGAAAAAACCCTACTACCATAAGCAGAGACTTTTTGCCAATGACTTCTTTTTGTCCTCCCAGCCCCAAACAAGAAAAAAACAAACCAAAATAAAACCAATCCGTTACAAAGACAGTCCACAAATCGAGTGCTTTGTGATGGAAATCTTCCCCCAAAATGGTAGCAAAGCTGCACTGGGCTGCTTGTCTTGAGGAAGAGCACCTGATTGAACTGCAGACTCCGATTGCCATATGAGTGTCCTAACACCAGGTCATCAACAACTCTTAAGTGCCCTGTTTTAGTTTCATCAAAATTTTCCCTGTTGACAACTCAGAAACCTCTCCAACAGTATCTGAAGAAATGTTCCAGTTTTTCCAAAAAGTTAATGCTTCAAGAAATCTTAACTGTACCAGCTCTGCTTGGGACCAGGATTTAGGTTCTTACATCTTAAATACCTGAGCTGAACTCAGAGCAAAGGAGGGAAATAATACTGAGTATTTAAGTGTCCTAGAAGTTCAAGTGCTACTGAATCAGAAAATCTGGGCATTTAGAACCTAAAGTCTGAGTGAAATATCGATAGGATTTAAGTCTCAATGCAGCACTGGTACTTAAGAAATTGCACTTCTGCCTTTTTTGCGCTTAGTTCTGCAGTTATACCAGACAACATAGAATTATGCAGCACATCTTCAAGTTGTGTTAAGCAACAACACATGAAGCTGCCAAATCCACTTGAAAGACCAAAAAAAGCTAGACTAAAAAGCTAAACCATTAAAACTTAACTGGCTGATTGACAAGGCTTCTATTTGCATTATTATTTTAGAGTCTGACATACCTGTAATAAATGCCTGATGAAATGATTAAGCCAGAAAAAATTGTCAGCAATTCTATGAACATATTATTTTTGAAAACAAGGCTGAAACTCTCAATCTCTTTAGTCATTTGGAGACTGCTATTTCTCATCAGCCAAAAGGTGTCATGTAAATTGTGCCATTATAGGTATCCTTACGTCACTATAAATTTTTCTGCAGGCAGAGACAGATAAAAAGATTACTTTTGAGATATGTTCTCCTGTTCACAGTAAATCATTCCTACTGAAGTCTCAGATACAGATATAGCCTTTCTCTTGTCCTGTGTGTTAACCCTTTGAACCTCTTTAAAATGTCTTTACATCAAGCAGACTTGAAAATGGTTGTCTTGCTGAAATCATGTGGTTAGAGAGCTGGGCAACTTGAGAGGAGGAAGGCTTGATAATATGTCTACAAAAAACAGTCCAGGGCTGACAAACATGGTTGCGAATACAAGTGAAAAAAAAAAAAAAGAAAAGAAAGAAAAAAGAAAAAAAATCAGTCCATATTTTCTAGTTGAAAAAAGTTTAAAAAAAAAAAAACAACTGTAAAATTGACATAATAAACTTCAAACATTTTGATGATTCATTTTGCTTCAGTTAACTTGAAAAAACTTTAAAAACCCAATTGCTGGGTATCTTTGTAGTTTAAAAATAAAATACTTATGTCCTGGCTCAAGTGAAATAGTTGCTTAATCAAAGAGGGGAAAAAAAAAAATCTATTCATTCTGGTTTTATATCAGTGACATATCTAAAATATTCAGCTGCCAGCAGGAAGGAGATCAGACACCCACACTTGCCCAGGGAACAGCAATGGTCAGGAGGAAGGGTGTCCTGGACTGGAATTCAGTAGCTGCCAATTAGAAAAAACACAACAAACATTATCAGAAAAATACACTTGAAGAGGTCCATCTGGGCCCTTTAGAATGCCTTCAGACACACATCAATATTTAAAACACTGTCTTCTTTCATGCGAATCAGCAGGAAAATCTGTTTTAGCCAGACTGCAGACAGCAGCAATTAAAATCTGTTATCCACATCCTATCACTTTCACTTCAGGGATTTCTTTTCCTTCCACTTTCCACAAAACTAACAGCAATACAAGGTTTAGCCTTTATGATTTAACGTTGCAGGGAGCAAAAAGCAGACTGTTGGTTGTCAGTATTATCACAGAATCAGAGCTTGGTTGGGGCTGGAAGAGGCATCTGGAGGTCATCTAGTCCAAACCCCCTGCTAAAATGGGATCACTTAGAGCACAGGATCATATCCAAGTAGATTTTTAGTATCTCCAGAGATACTTCACACTGGAACGAGCAGCTCGTTCCAGTGCTCTGTCAGCCTCAAAGTATACAAGTTTTTCCCCATATTCAGATACAATTTCCCATGTTCCCAGTTGTGCCCTCTGCCCCTTGCCCTGTCATTGGGCTCCACTCAGAAGTGTCTGTCCCCATCCTGTTGACAATCACCCTTGAGACAATTAGAGCTGCAGTTAGGTCGGGGCTATGGGCATGGACTGAGGATTTAGTTAAATCATTCCACGTTGGGACAGTTTCAAGCTTGCATATGCACTGGTACACAGCACAGTACTCAAAGTTACAGGGATGAATGGAAGCCTATAGAAGCTCAATCCTGTCTCACTATCACCTCTGCTCCGTGAGGTTGCCAAAGAAAGTAAGACACATCATATTGATAATTCACTTAGCAATGGGTGTAGAGGCTCCAATGACAAAACTCAGAGGATGAACAGCAACAGGAGGAGCCCCAGAGCAGTGAGCCAGCAGCAGTGCAAACCATCACAAAGCATATGGAGAAGACAGCTGACTACCACACAGCTAACCTGGAATTTACAGTTGAAGCCAAAGGACAACCAGTTTAAATCATGTCTGTATGTGGGCACAACACACAGGCTAAGATCCCACTGCCCCAGCCTGAAGTGCTGTTGACACAGTGCTGTACCTAAAGTAAAATATATGTGGGGGTCTCTGAGAGTCCGCAGTTGCTTAAGTAAAAAGCTGTTCTAGCACAAAGCGGGAATTATCTTATGCCTTACCAGGCAAACAGTCAAGAGATGAACACACGCCCATATAAAATACTTCCCTTTTTAATGTTCCTGCACTCCATAGAGCTGGCTGATATCCTCTAAGAAATATTCAGTTAATAAATGACAACTGCTGAGCTGTTTGAATGTCTCCAATTTGACAAACTTTTAGTATATCAATAACACATTTCTGAAGAATTTTAGTTAACATTCACATTCTTCTTCATCTGAATACTTTCATACTAATACAATAAGAACAGTGTTGAAGGAAAAAAATATAGGTTATTGATCCAAGTGCTTTGAGACATAACTGATTATTAACAGGAGGCAGTAAGAAATATTACCTTTTGGTCCAGTGCAGTGTAATTAAGGATATTAATCAACTCCACATTTCCTTGTGCAGATTCTTGCATTTGCTATAAATAGTAGCTTGGGATCCAAAAGGGTAATGAATACCATAGCTAGCATAGGAATAACTACATAGTATATGGAAAAATACAGACATCAATTATCAAATACTGGTAGGATCAATCATTTCATTTTCTTTAAAAAAAAATATCTTTTAAAAGACAACAAGCTGTCAGTATTGGAAATAGTAAAAAGCAAAGGATGCTGGTAGCAAACAGCATTTCTGCAGATGAACACAAGTTGCTAGAAAGGTTTTGACAAATTGCATATGTGAACAGTAAACCAATGTCACACAGAAATCAAAGGCAAAGAACACTTCCTAACCCAAAATATTGTCTCCTTAGAAAAAGAAACAAACATTGACAATGAGATGGCACTCCTCAGAGGAAAAGAAAGAAAAAAGAAAGTAAAAAAGAGAGGGGGAGGTGGGGGGAAGGAGGGAGTGGAATAAAAGCAGTGCACAGATTCCCAGCAAAGCAAAAAGGATAAACCATAATTTTTTTTGGCCCAGCTTTGTTCTCGTGTTCCCCAAACTTCACAGAAAGCCTTTCTCCCTGATGCAGTTTCTTAGCAGCTCTCCTCAAATGCCTGGAAATTATTTCCTACCTCAATACAGCCTAGTGCTTGTCACTTCCCCACCTGCAAATACACACCTTTTGATAAATCTTTATTGCATAAGAGCTACCATCATTTTCAAACTACCTTCCTAGACTTTAAAGTGCATACAGTGTTACATATGAGAAAGGGGATCTAAGGATTAATCACAGGCTTCATACCCTTAAGTGTTGGGCTTCATCCAGGCTGTGTTGTCCACTTTGAAAGTATTCCCATCAGTGCATTACCACCATTATACTTAACGCACTCTTAAGCTTTTGTTGTGCAAGCATAAAGGGGACAAAGACAGATGAGGATGATCTTTCAGAGTATTCTGCTTTCTGCTTTTTCCCCATACAGAAGAATCTCTGTGCATAAAGCTCAGAGTAATAACATTAAGGATATCTGACTAGTTGAGAGATGTTACTTAAAACAGATAAACCAGAATTCCCCTACTCTTTTCTTTGCAGCTTTTCCTTTAAGTATTTATGCATCCATTAGAAAATCCCCTTCAGATTCTACATGGAACATCAAGCATTAAATGAGGTTTCCATGTTTCCATTTTAGTACAAAAGAAAGCAAAATGCCACCATCATTTGCAAGTAATTTTGTTGTTACTGTACATACAAGATACCAGATATTGCAGACACAACTGATAAGCTGCAATATGTGCAGAGAACTCCAGTTGCTCTGCATGTGATCTGTAAGAAGTTGATATCTGATCTCCATCATCATTTTACCAGGACTTCTCAAATGGTGGCCTGGAGGCCAGGGCAGCAGGTGACCTGCTGTCAGCACCAGTTGGACTCCTATTGCATATGGCCCTTGCATAAATCTCTGCACCATAGGATCCAAGGTAGATGGATGATATACAGTCAGCTGCAGTCTTAACTACATGTAGGTTTATCTTACCTTGCCCAGTTAATTATATAAAAAAAAAAAAAGAAATACTCCTTTATTCATATGACCTCAGTACAGTCTAATTTTAAATGAAACAGAACAAAACAAAAGAGAGGTGGGGAAAAAAACCTCCCAAGGTTTGAACATTCTTGGGCTTCTCTTCCCTGCAGATCATTCAAACGACAACTTAACTTTCATACTCCCACCAGATAAAGAAGTGAGAAGAAATGGCCTCCAGTTCCACACAGATCCTTACTACAGCTCCACAGTTTTCTCCCTTGCTAGCTAATTTCAGGTGAAAAGTTCACAATACTATTTCCACTTGGCTAAGTTTATATGGACTCCCTATCAGTCTAGTGACAAGTAAGAATTATTTAATGCAGTTATGTGTCTGAAACTGCATGAGATTCTGTATTACAGCAGACCACTTTCTTGTACAAGCTGAAGTTGGGTTCTTCTGTAGACTTCTTTGAACTGTAACTATGCAGAAAGACCCATTATAGACATATGGAGGGCATACAGGTCATACATTATAGATGTATCTGGATTTAACACATGAAGCGTTCTGAGAGGTTGTAAAATACTTTCCCCCAGGTCTGTCAGTTATCTATACTGTGAAAATAGAAACATTCTACATATTTACTTCTTTCTCCAAAGAAGAAAGTACGTCTATCTGAGTAGTAACATGAGCCTTAAAAGCAGCACTATCAACAAGCATAGCTCAGGGCATCGATTCTGGAGTATACATATTCTCCAAAATGAAAAAATGAGTAATTGAGATAAATCACAGCATAAGATGACTAACTCCCACTGCATTATGAAATTTCTGTTACAACGTGTTGGGATGTCATTACATTACCATTTATTTTGGGAATATGATACTCAGCAGTGTCCCTCTTGGGAACATGCTCGGGAGGAAAGGACTAAAGGTGAAACATGCTTTTTCTGGTTCATTAAGCTATTTTTTTAACCAAATTCATGAACCTGAGTAGAGTATGTGTTAAAGGTCTTGTGCCATACCAGTGCTATAATATTTAACACAATATTTGGCACGCTTACCTCATTTATGTACTTTCCATTTCTCTAGCAGGATTTCACCAGTTCTTCTTAATACAATTTATTTCCTTTAAGTCTACATTGGAAAACTTGGCTCTTTGGCACTTAACTGGTAGAATAACACTACTGTATCTAAACATACTACCATTCACCAGGGGTTCAGAACTTTGTTGTGCCAAAGTATTCTAAATGACTAATTTCACCCTGATTTTCCCCAGTGACAGCTAATGCCTGTGTATTATCTACTGGCCAGCTGGCAGCTTACTCAGAGGAGAAAGTCTTTTCCAGGACACGCTAATAGTACAGATGATCGTAGAAACAGAGAATTACTGGGAAATGGAGTGTGCCAGAATCTGTAGGGCACCAGTACTTACCCAAGTGTCATACAGCAAACTCTACAATAGAGGCCTTAAACTCCAACTGGCTATTGCTCCAGTGAATTTCATCCATGGCAGCACTCAATGCCTGGAAAAAAGTGCAACATCCTTAATTTCCCAAGGCAAGCCCAACTCAGTCACTGTTTTAAATGACACTAATAGCATGTGAATATTAGAGGTAAACACTTGAACTGTGCTGTATGCTACCTACCCATCCAGAAATTCATAATCATGCCAGACAACACTTGGATTTGCTTATGGCATCTGGTTATACAACCTTCCCAATCGAGTATCGAAACTTAGACAGGAAGTGGTGGGTTTGATTCCTGGTTAGATTGGTCTGTTAGGTTTATGAAGGAGGCCACTGTATATGTTTACTGGTTTTTTCAATTTTGTAATCCAACTTCAAAAAACAAATATTAATTATATTTATCTTCAGTAGTTTAAATATCAGTAAATTTAACTGAAACATCTAACAAAAGGTACAATTCAGAGTATTTACACAGTCATTTGTTTTGTCTCCAATACTGATGCACATTTTTACTGCAAAACACACTATATATAAATAAATTTAAGTTTTGTCAGAAATATAACTGTAATTCCACAAAATGTAAACATGGCTTTTGCGAGAATTCTATTCCAGAAACTGGCAACCCAGTTAGTCAGGTCTGACCTACAAACATTGAGTGTACTTTAACTGTATGTGATGCAGCAGTATCATGGACACTGATGTTTTTTCCCAAATGCAGCACTTTCTCCTCTCACCTGTAAGCACCCAAATGCACTGCAGGGAGAAAAAAAAAAGTAAACTGGACAGTCTTTACAAGTTTTTGGCATCCCTGTCTCCCACAGTCAAAACAACTGGGACACGTGAAATGTGAGAAAGTCCAATCCAACACTTCTCTATATGAGATTCCTATGAAAGCCTGGATTTTGCTGTTCAGACAGGGATTCTTGATATAAATTAACTGAGGTATGAGATATCTGTGCCTTTGCCACTCCATCTTACACGTCCATTTCACATAGATGATTCAGAGAATCACACCAGACAGGGCAAAAGGTAAGGCAAGAGGAACAGTTCAGTCTGAGTTACTCTTCTCTTTCCCATTTCCTTGCAGAGTTCATTTGCCACAACACTTTATCTATGTTCCTTGGACAAAAAATTAATCTAACTGCTAATTAGGCCCTTTGTAACCTTAATTTGAATTAATTAGGTGGTGTTGAACCTGCCTGTATATTTGTTAACTTATCACTAACACAAGGCACAATCCTTTCTCTCTCTGGTTGTGTGCCTAACTGTTCATTCCCCATCAAAAAAAAAAAAAAAAAAAAAACCACATGCTGGGTACTCGAATTCATATTCATAGCCATCTTCAAGTTAATCTGCCAAAAAGGCATAAAATTACTACCCCAGAAAAAGAGGGTAAAATCTCCCCATGAAGCTGCATCATCACTGCAAGAAATTCAAAACTTGGACCGGTTCACAAGCCACATGTACTCTGGGTTTGCTCTTGCTCTCTTACATGTTGCATCAGATGTAGCAAACCTCTAAAAATGTAGAGAGGTGCAGCTCTCTTGAGGTTTATTGTATCTGAGCTTTCAGCAAAAGTGTATGCAGTCATCACCTACAGATCTTCAGAAAAGTCTAAACCATATTTGTCTGTAATTAAAGTGTCCAAACACAAGGTTTCATGAACAGCAGCAAAAGCAAGGTTGCCAAGTATCAGCGGAGGGAGAGTCACAGCACTGATCTCAAGTCTAATGACATCTCAAAAAACATCCTTTTATAAAAAGAAAATCATGGTAAAGTTAAAAAAAAAATAACTTCAGACACATTTTCACATTAGTTCACCCATAAGTACTAACCTGAAGCAGTTAATATGTTACCATGGCAGGAGAAAGCCTGATGATGGGATGCCTGGTTCAGAAATAAAGAAAGTAAATGATGAACTCTTTCTATCACTTCAGGGCTATCAGGAAGCCCCCATGTGTGGAACAGTTAATAAGCCAAGGATTAAATAGCCTTAGGGTCCACGCATGTGCATCTCTCTCATGTCACACTTCACACAAAATATCTTCCCCTGAACACCTTGATTTAGGTCTGTATATGTTCTCAGCAAGGTCTTCTGAGGTTCTCTGAGGATTAGGAGCTCTTCCACACCTTCAGTGTAAACCTCTTATGCCAGTCAGGGTTTGCTTGCTTTCAGTATCCAGAAATTCGATACACAAAGGGCAAAGAATCCCATAGAAGCTACTCATCTCCCAGGTATCCTTGTCTTCTGTCGGTTGCCTACTCATATAAATCCAGACAAGTCACTCAGTGTGCAGCACTCCAAGTGCTCGGTGAGATGGCTATTGCAGCAGACTGGCATTGGTAGCTCAGGCAGTTGAGAACTCCCAGGACACACACACACAGTGGCAGAAAAAGTCACTTATCACTGTACTCAGTCAACACCTGACATGCATTGCTCTAGGGGAACTGGGATGGGACATGTCTCAGAATCAACTCACTCTCCCTCAGAACAAAATCAAGCTGCTTTTTGAGAGACACCTAGGACAGCTGTATTTTTGAAACTTCCTACCAGATTTCTGCAGATACAATCCAACACACTGCTCCAGTACTTTAGTCATGGCTAGTCATGGAACTACATACCTTGGCAGGTACCAGAGGTGTCTCACAACAATCCTGGATAAAGCTATGCTCTCAGATACAATTTACTACAACCTACTCATTTATCCACAACTGCTGCAAGGCCATTTGCCTCCTGTTTATGTCAGAATCTCCAGGGTTCGCTTCTTACCCATAGTTAGGTACTTCCACTTCCTTTTCATAAAAAGAGCTTTTTTGTCTCGTCTGAACAACAGAAACTGAGCAAAAGAGCAAACAAAGAAATGAATCAGTAAATACATGAATCACTAACATTAGCAATACTACATATATTGGTTTCCAAAAACAGTTTCAATGCCTGAAGCCTTTGCCATGGGGCAGCAGAAATGACACACCGTAATTGTTGTTTCTGAAAGTCTCCAGATCTGATTATTGGCACTAAAAGTATCACCATAATTTACTAAACTGAATTAGTGAGCTATTCTTGCTGGAAGCAGCAAAGTGCTAATAGCTTGTTGTTATAACATTCACTGCACTAAATGCCCAGGTTTTTGCAGACTTGCTATGCTGCTGGTAAATCCTGCAGCATATGGCAATTCACAAAGGAAAAGTGTTGATTATGAATTTGCCCAAAAGAATGCTTAGCAAAATGCCAGGATTTCAGTAAAATCTATGAATGTGGTTAAATATTTCCATTCCTTTAAAATATAAGCACTGGTGGCCCTCTACTAAGCAGCAATATTTCAGCCACAATGTAAAGAAAAATAGTTTTAAGTTACTGAGAAAACAAAAACCAAACCCACAGGTTACTCAAATGCAAAGGGACACATTCTCTTGGCAAGCACACCTACTAGCTAGGTCAAAATCCCACTGTTTTGGACTCCAGAATGGTAAGATTCCTGTGCCTGGACAAAGCTCATAGCAAAATTGATTTGGCTTAAAGGAACAGACACAAAACTATAGTCCTGGCAAAGAAAAATATTGCCTAGATCTGCATATTTAATGTATATTTTCAGTGTACCACCAGAGTAATGTTGGATTTCTCATTAAAACTTTTTTTTCCCCTCTTGGTGGGCCTCACCAAAGTGCACAGAAATAGTGAAATGAAAACTTTAACAAAAAGTGTAATTTTTCTAGGTTCATGAGACACCATAATCTTAAATCTTTGCTAAATACCTTTGAATGAAAAACCACATCTCGCCTGTTTTTAACTTCATTATTGGTACAAATCTATATACAAAACTAAACTTGATAGTGTTGAACCATCCCCACAACGTAAAGTGATCAAAGAACTAACTAGAGATGGATAGGAATTTATTTTTGTACTGACAATCATCTTCAAGACGTTAGTGTTAACTTTTTACATCACATTAAAACCACGGTAATTCCAATTTTCAGAAAAGAACAGGAGAGTGGTTCCAGCCCCCAGGTACAAGGTCAAGGCAATTACATAAAATGAACTTTACAAAATCAATATTAATCCAACAAAAACAGTCTGTTAAATACTCCCAGCAAACTCAATTCATATCTCCTTCAGATACCATAAGGTTTAAATAGGACAAGTAATACAAAAACATTTACTCACTCCACCAGCATTCCTCTTTACCATTTCAACTTATTTCTTCTCACGTTCCAGTTACTGATGAGCAACATCATTCATTAGAACAGAAAGAGGAATTCAGCCATTGAACTACGCTCTCCTTTCCAGAACTTTAAGTCATCTATTTAAGTAAAACAAACATGAACCCACAATAACTCAAACCTATTACAATAAAAGATAAATATTTAAAAAAAAAAAAAATAAAATCCTGCATACTGCACGAAGGAAGACCATGGCTTTGTGCTCATTCTCACCTCCATCCAGTGTAGATGGACACAGCCACAGACAATGCACAGAGTCCACAGCAGCTACCTCTGCCTGTCATCAGTGACATTACTGTCCTCCATATCTAAATACATTCTGATTATACTTCCATTACTTCCTTTTTTGACACTGAGAAAAAAAGCTATAATCAATGAAGTCTTTATGATGAAAACTGACCAGTGATAAAAGAAACATGATGGATCAGCTAGGATGCTCTGTTTGTCACTTTTCCCTTCATTTGAGAGATTTTGGATTAATGACCAAAGTGGTTTCGAAGGTATAGAAGCTAATTTTTTCTCCTGTATGGTTTGCATTCACAAAAAAACAGAAGCACTAGTGAGCTTTATTAAACTCCAGTAATCCTATGGAAAGAGCCTCAGATATGTGAATGAAGGGTCACTGACTAAACAACTTGTTCAGGAACTTTTTCATTTAGTCTTAAACAAATACAAAAAAAATTAAAGGAACTTGATTTTATCAACAATTAGCATAGAGCAATTTAACCTTTGTACAATTTCCCTCATCTATTTTGTACTTCAAAGCTCTTGATTTGTGCCCTTTCCCATATCAAACTGGTTTTCACGAGGCAGGTGACCTATGTTGCTCTGAAGATGTGTTTTCTGTTCCTTATCTTGATTGTGTCTCTTCTTTTTGGGTAGATGGAAGCCACCAGTACCCCTGTTTTGATTTTTTTGTTTCTATAATACTGCCAATATAGCCTTATCACTAGCGTACCTGCATTGCTTGTACCTGTATTAAAAACTGTTGGTAGTTAACCACTTGTTCCTATTTTAAATGTTTAATTTTACAGCAACTAAAACCACACCTGTGTAATGGCGGACAACTACTTTCACTGCTTCTTTGTGTTTACTCTTACTACTGGTAGTATAGCACTGCTCCATTGTCCTTACCTCAGCTTTTAGAAGAATTTCTCATTTATAGCTATATCTGTCAGAATCATTCCATCCCTGAAGAAAGATGTAGGAACAAAGAGTATGAAAGGGCACCTAGACAGAGCATGGAGGTGGTGAGGGATACAGCACTTTAGAAACAGCACTAACAGAAACACAACTAAAGGTTTTCTTCCTCCTTCTTATCACTTAAAAAAAAAATTAAAAAAGGAAAAACAAAAATTACAAAACATCTTGGAAACTACAGCACTGAAGCGGTGAACACACAGTAATGTACTGTGTCTAAAGGACTCCACTTGGGACTTTCTGAATGGAACTGACTTCACAATTCCTGCAGCTGCACAGTGCGGGTCACCCTGCCTCCCCTTGCTTTTTTTTCTCACAGATGTTATGATGGATATGTCAAGCAAATATGATCCAGCTCACAAACCTTGCGTCACTCTTAAATCTGGTCTTGATGGACATCCAGTTCCTTCCCAGGCAGCCAAAAAGCACATTCTACTCACTGACATGCTGCAGTTACTGAGGAGATAAATGAGCGTTCCTGGCAAGCAGTCAGGTCACCTGTAAATGCCTTTGAGTCAGAGCAACACAGGCAGATAGGAATGCCAGGCAGAAATGATGGCATGAAGATTCCCCCCGAGCTTCACAGGCTCTGTGCCAAATGCAAACAGGCCTGTAGCATAGCCCTGACCAGCCTGGAAATGTTCAAATCACTGGCGGTACAAACCTCCGCAGACCACCCTACATTAAAGGCAGAGGTACAGCAGCCTGATCTGTGCCCAGAAGCACTGCAGTACAGAAGCAATTGATCTTACTGAAAAGCTGCTTCCAGCCTGGAGACAGGGAAAGCCACGGTGACACAAACATTGTAGCACCAGCACAGCAAGGGAAGTGTCTGTGCATGTTGCCCCCCATGACATAATGTCTGTTCATTGCTCAGATGAAGGGGGGTTTCAGGCATTTCTGTAGGGCTGGTCCAACCCAGCCTTCATTATTATCTCTTCCCCATCCTGAACAGAGTGCACAAATGCTGTATTCTCACATTCCCAGCAAGGCCCATTGTCACAAGTCACTCTCAAGTTCCAGGACCTGCTACAGAAGCTGTGCAGACAACCGAGGAGGTACTAAGGTTATGACCACCATTTTAAAAAAATTAACTCAGTGGTGAAGTGCAAATTACACAGGACAATCCCAACACTTGAGCATGAAACATATCTGTCACTAGGTGCAATATTTACAACAGGCAAGGATGCATGCAGTCACCCCAAGCACGGATGGGATATTAGAAACAAAGGGGATCAGACTCAGGTGTTACCTTCCATCTCACCTTACTCCCAGGGACTTTGGAGGCCAACATAACCACAGAGATTTCCCTGAGAAGCTTGTATCTGACATTTATACAGAATTACTCAGGGAAATAAATCTAAAAGGCAAGCTGAAATATCAGACAATATATCTAAAAGTTATGCTGGCATCTAGCTAAGCCAATTGAAACAAGAAAGGAGCTGATCACATAATACCTTGCCTTAGATAAAACCTGACCCAGCAGATGATACAGATACATGCAGATTCTGCATAATTGCTCTGAAAACTAGTGCCAGAAGTCTGTTACCATCTTCCTGCGACATTAGTGGTTAAAGGGCACTACAGAGCCAAACAGAACTTCCTCCAGTTGTGACAACATCCAGTAGAAATTGTCATAGAATTTACTAGCTAACATTCAGGCTACTCACTGAGCGCAAGCGGTTTCCCACATGACAGGCTTAGCCATCCACCTGCATTAATTTATATGACAGCCATAAACATCTGCAGCTTCATCAGTTAGGAATAAAGACAGAAGGTTTGAGTACATGTGCTACAGGGCATGTGCTGATCATGGACTGGTGTCAAGAAAGAACATATTCTCCTTACACACTATTATACAATTACAGGTAAACATATTATGGGGATTTATATCTTCATTTAAAGCATCTGGTATAAATCAACATTGTGGGCAGGATACAAGATTAGAAGGGTCATTGGGTCTTTCCTGATACAGCAAATAATTTGCTCTGTATCAAGCAAAGCTTTTTTTTTTTTCTTCCTTAATTCCAGTAACTCCATTCAACAGCTTCAATTTCCCTTGAATTGCTTTCTTGCAGCCTCCTCAGTGTGTCAATCACAAAGCAGAAGCTAATCATCCAAAAATGCCTTTTCCACTTCCCCAAACATCTACTAAATAGGATTCAGACAAAGAGATTAAAAAGCTAAACTCAGCAACTTGTTCTGACTCTCCCCATTGCATTCCAGTCACCAAGGGGGTAATTCTTTTTGCTTCAAATATAAAAAAACATTTATAATGGAGTTTATTTAGACCTTCTTGCTTTAAGTAAGCAAGTTTTTAATCTATCACATACATTCCTGTAATGTAGGTTTGATGTTAATGGGTTGTAAAGTGGGTAATAATTTTCTAACTGACCTCTTCAATCAGATTAGATCATATTATTGACCATGCTGTTTGTTTTATAACCACAATCATATTGTGGAAGAACCTCTCTTGCAAGTAGCACATTTGTAAGTGCCCATTAAGGCAAAGGATGACAGGTCTGCATGTTTGGCACTTTTTTTAATATTTCTTTTTTACCTTGTTGGCAGTATTCCCATCAGCATCCTAAAGCTATCCATTTGTGTGTTACTGGGTTCCTACTGTCTGGGGGTTTTTGTTTTGTTTTGAAAAATGATGTACTATGAAAGCAATAAAAAAGAAAAATATGCAAACTTTGTAACTTTAGGAAAAGCACGGAAGTCCACCCACTGTTCCTCCATTGTCTGAATGGTTCTTTTGGTCACTGAAATAGTTCTATTTAGAGTAAACTCTACATATTTTTTCATAGTTGCACAACAGGAATTTTTCAAACAACTGCTTTTAGGAAAATGATCATTCATGTGCTCTTTTCAGCACCCACTTGAGCATTCAATAGCTGCATTTAGTGGAGATTTTTGAGCTTCTTATACCTCCTAAACAGGAATGATAACTTGTGGCCAGGCACTGGCCTGGGACTGAGACTAACACAGTAAGTCCCCAAGCCCTCAGGGCCACAGTCATCCAAAGAATGTTTCAAATCTCTAGTTTCTCAGACAATGGTTTTACTTTCCTTTATCGCAGCTTGATGTGTCTTCTGTGGGTGCTACTGCAACATACTTTGAGAACAGACTTGTGAGAAGACAAATAACCTGAGTTCAAAATACAAATCTGAAAAACAGCAGTGGAGAAAAGCTAACAAAAAAACCACACTGGGAGCTGCTTTTGCTGCTAGAGGAAATAGAGCATCAATTTTTTTTGTCATCCAGCCCTGTAGTGTGGCTTTGGCAAAAACAGCTTTCTTCTAATGTGCCAATTGTTCCTCTTTAAAACGAGGATAATATTTTCCCTCACGGCCCTCTCTTGTTAATTTGCTCATCAAGTTTTAAATTTTTCCAAGGCAAGATTTATATTTTTGTGCTATTCAACATAATACGATCTCAATATTAACTTTGGATATTAAAAATGAATATACAGTCCCATAAAGATTTCAATTTTGTGACGTGAGGATCCCAGTTAAAACAGCTGAAGTATTTATGACAGGCAAGCAAGGGGAAAAAAAAAAATCCTGTCTTCCATTTTCATTTTATTGCACTTGACTGAATCTCCAAATTGTGTTTCAGAATTGCAATTGAAATGATAAACACAGAAAAGTCAAATGCCAGAAGGAACAGTAGTGGTGTCAGCTACACATTATTCTTTTCTAGTTGTTATTTCTAGTAATGAACTAAGCTGTTTTCCTCCAGTTCAGTGAATATAAGTATCCACATATTCTCTCCCTCCCTAAGTGGAGAGGTTTCTGAGTAGGTTCACTATGAAACAGCACTGACTGATGCTGAGTTGTTAGTTTTTTATTACAAAACTCTTCTCTCCTTATGATATAAAGATTCCTCCTACTGCAGCTGAACTAACTTTTCTGGAATTGCCAACACAAAATGAGATTCTAACTGTTGCTAAATCTGTTACTAAATCCCTACTGAATTTTAATGCAGAGTAATTTGAGTAATCTTTACCCTGCAGTAACTTGTTCATCAGGCTAAATTTTTATGCACCTAAATTACCCAATATAATTTGGATTTGTGGAACGTATTTCTTCACTATGTACACAGAGATTATTCAGTCTTTAGTGAGGAAAACATTAATTAAGTTTTAAACTGAAGAACTGGAATTTAGCCCAACAACTGCTCATTGTGTTCAGTGTGTTTAGATTAGGCTGCATCACATATTTTAGGAAGCACAAACACAGTACAAAATACAGATAGAAGTAAGTTCCAAAATGTGAATTTCTTGCACACCACAGCAGACATAGCTGAGTAAGCTGTTAGTCATATCCACAGAATCATGGGACCATTTAGGCTGTAAAAGACTCTTTTTCCTACAATGAGGATGGTGAAACACTGACACAGGTTGCCCAGAGAGTTAGTAGGTGTCTCCTCCCTGGAAACATTCAGAATCAGGTTGGACAGGGCTCTGAGAAACCTGATTCTAGTTGAAGGTGTCCTTCCTTACTGCAGAGGGTTTGGGTTAGATGACCTTTAAAGATCCCTTCCAACCCAAATAATTCTATGATCATCGAGTCCAACCACAAACCTAACACTGCTAAATCCACCACTAAACCACATCCCTGAGCACCATGTCTACACATCTTTTAAATACCTCCAGGGATGGTGACTCCAACTCCGTGGGCAGTTTGTTCTAATGCTTGATGACCCTTTTGGTGAAGTTTTTCCTAACAGCTAATCTAAACCTCCCATGGAGCAACTTGAGGCTTTCCCCTCTTGTCCTGTCACTCGCTCCTTGGAAGAAGAGACCAACACGCCATTGCAGTCAGTGTACTTTCTAGGAGCAGTAATACTGCCACCATACTTAGACATTAACTATAGACATAATAAACAGTAAGAAACTTCTACTTGAATTAAACGTACAGTGTTTACATACAGCTAAAAAATTGTAAATCTGTACATTCAAGTATCACCTCAACGTTGAAATCTTCCTGTGTTACGTTCTGTAAAGCTGTTTCAATTTGCTTACACAAAACCAGAAGTTTCTGTCAAAAGATATTTGACTTTACAGAGCAAATGCTGAAGCTAACTTTCTATTTAAATTTCTGATATAAACAAAAAAGCAAATTTTATTTGTCAAACATTCACTTTTTCCTTCTTTTCCCTTGCCTTTAATTTCTGTAGAGTTGTGTAATCATTAAAGCCATTTTCCCAAAATCTTCTAATGCAGGAATACACAGATCAGATATTTCAAAACCTACAAAATAGCTGAAACTGTTCCATTTTACCAGTCAAAATACACTTGTGAAAGTAGCAGGATTAACCTACAGATATATGTGGTTTACCAAGATTAAAATATATATATGTAATTACACTGTATGTTATAAAGACGGTGGTTTATAAACAGAATGAATTGATTTGTGAGTATGAAGTACAGTAAGAAGCAATTATTGTACTTGGCATCTGACTTACCCATTAAATGGACAGCTCCATACCAGGAACCCTAGTTATGTGTTGCTGAGACTTTTGGTGATGGTAACTTGATCTTAAAAGCTTCTCTTTAGCTCTCACATGTCAATACATTCTTTTGAAAAGAAAAGATCAGCAAAACTGGGTGGTTACAAGCCTTGCTCAAACATAAAGACAGTTTTCATAGACAACACACCAGGGCTATAAAAGTAAAGAATGAACTCCAGCTAAATAAAGTAATGGTCCTCCAGTGAAAAGACAAAACACAATTAGAACTCACATACTTATTTTAAGATCAATATTTTTCTACTGATTTGCTGAGGAGGCTTTTATGAAATTTAAGCATAGTTCACTTTTAAATACTCTTACCACCAAAGGGTATGGTAGGCTGTATTAATTCCTTTCCTTTTATAAATCAATAATTAGATTGCCAATTTGCTTGAAGTGCTTTGGAAAAAAAAGGAAGGAAGATGGAAGCTATATTTTACCATTCTACATCACGTTTTGAAAGGCTCAGTAACTCATACCATCATACTTAATGAAGATTATGACACTTGGAGACAACATAGAAAGGAATCAAAACCACCTATGAAACTTTTTCCCTCATGAGTGTAAATAAATAAATAAATGTTCACCATGACAAACAACACCCAAACACAAATAGAATTCTTGAGCTAAGACCCCATAAGGGTGGAAATGCAAGCCTAGAGACTGAAGCAAAAAGATATTATGAATATATTTTGATGACAGCTTCTAAATTGTTAATGTGATACCAGTACTATTCCTGTTAGCTAGAGGGAAGAAATGAGGGGAGGACAGAAGAAGTTAGCCAGTCACCATACAGATAAAAAGTTGTGTTTCTGCATGAAACACATTTTCGGTACCATCCAGCTCAATACACCAAAATGGCTCCAAAATGAGATGTGCTACAGGTTCAGCAGGAGTGAATTTCCTTACAGAGAAAGACTGTGACTTGGAGAAAGCACATAAATAATGGAAATTGTCTGTACTTGTGGATGGATAACCACAACAGACTCAGGCTCATGATAATAGATGCAAGTTGTGTAGAGAAGATTTAAATCCTCTAGAACATTTGTAGGAATCCGTTAGGATATTTGCTAGCATTAAGCTTCCTTGGGAAATCCCTTAAGGAAATTTAGATAGTTCGCCTTAAAATTATACTTAAAGACAAAAATTAGAATCATTACATCCTGTTGTAGTTTTGTACCTTGCAGTATTTTCATAATCTTAAAAATCTGCACTGGATAAAAAAAAACCACAAATCCACCATAGATGGCCAGGGAAAAGTCTTTTATGATAGACCACTGTGAGCTCTGGCTTCTTTCTTCCATTCCAGTATTTCCAAATAAATTTTGGTGCAAGAAGAAATTACTTGTTTCACCTTTTCCTCATGGAGATTTAGCCTTCTGGGAGCATATAAGTGCCCCAAAACTGTCCACAATATTGAGCTGGGGCAAAGTCTGATACTAGAGTATCTCTTTTATGTTAGGTAAGAATCGCAAACGCTCCTCTCCTGTATGAATGGCAGGTCCTGGGTTGTGGATCCCTGCAGCTTTCTTGCATTGTAGAAGCAATAAGGCAAATAATGTCTAACCTTCTCTGGCAGAGAGCTGCATAAACAAAAGCCCAGTTAGTTATAAGCAGCATTCTGAAACGAGAGATAACAGTAGTCACGGAAATTGATAATTTTGCAGGTTTTGTTTAGGAAGAAGGCACCATCCACAGTTTAGTTTTAATCTGCTTTAGAGAAAAAACTATATTGCTTTTGGCATCAGATAAATATAAAAAGGAGACTGAGGAGATTAATTAGTTTTAGTTTACTGACTGCCCTTCATTATTATTGCTGGAATAATGCACTTAGGCTGCTAATAAGGAAAGTATTTTAACTCTAATGGACATAAACATTGTATTAGGTTTGGCATTAGAAAATGGAAACAGAGTTGTCTTAAGGATGGCTGACATATTAAATACTATCTTCTATTCTTCCACATTAGAAATGTTAATTGAACAACAAAAGACATCAATATACCAGTGAAGTTCTCTTCAAGTATTAGCAACTTTCCCCGGTGACCTGACAATACTGGATAGGTGAACAGCTGCTCAGGAGTGCAACCATTATGAATTTTATCCCATTTAATAGCAGATACAGGAAATGGAAGGTTATATTACAGATCAATACACAGGCTAAGGGAACCTGACAACCTTTGGTTGGAATCAGAAGAATAAATGACATTAATTAATTCACAGAATTGTTGGGAAAAAAATACTATTTTTTTGTAACTGAGACAGACTAGAAATGTTCTGCTGTGAAATGCAATATTGATTAATGTGAAAAGCAGCCTCAGTTACAAGTATGCTGCCACAATAGAGCTTGTAAATTCTAATTAGGCTGCCACTTGAAAAAATCTTAACTATTTCTTTTGATCCTCAAATATTTAGGTGACATGATAGTATAGCTGTACTGAACATACTTTCTAGTTTAATAATAATGGTACTATAACAGCACTTAATTTTAAAAACTGTATTTGATAGCATTTGCAATTCTTCTCATATATTTACAGCCCCCTAACTCTAAAACTTAAGCCTTGAATGTCAACAGCATGTGAGACACTACAAACTCCATCTATAACTGGAGGGTTTTTAAACTTATCACTTAAGAAGAATTGTATAACAGAAGTGTGACACACTAAAATATCCCTCAGACAGCTTTAGCCTCTGGATGCATTCATAGGATATAGGAATGCAAAAGGTTATTTCTGTGACAGGGGTTAACACACATTAACTCCAGAGTGCTGCACAAAGGATGCTAAAAACAGGCTCACATTCACAGCAGTTTATTAGAAGGATCCATCACTAATGGCATATATTAAGTCTAAAAGTGAAAGTTACTTTCAGGGGAAAAGAGGGAAGGAAGGAAAGTTGGAATATTTTTCATGAGGGGCAGCTGCCACATGGTTGACTGACAGTAAACTCTGTCGAGGCAAATTATGGGGTCGCCTACTGCAAAACTACAATCAAGGTCTAGAAAAAGAGGTATAAAGGGGTGACTTGCACATCAATATGAGAATCTGGCATAAGAATAATATCACTCTTTACAGCTGCCAGTCTTTGTGAGCAACAGCAGAAGAACTGCAAGTAAAAAATACCATCCTTTTGCCAGATTTGGGATTTTGAGTGATTTAAATAGTGTTTTTATTTGGGAAAAACAAAAAGGGAAAAGCTGAACTATTTAGAATATACAATTTAAGATAAAATGTCGTCTCACAAGGCTATCACCTATCTTGACAAAAAAACCTCTATCTCTGTTCCTTAATAAGGTCTAAGCTTCTATTTTCACTGAATGTTTCTAGCACTTTTTCTTAGAGCACTGTTCAAGCCTTGTTCCCAGACCTTCCAAGATTACAGCAGAATCTTCTACACTTTAGCCAACAGGAAGCACCTCCTAACAGAGGTGACTCAGGAAGACTGTTTTGCAGCATTTGCATAGCATTTGATACCTGAATATCAACAGCTACCCCTATAAAGCATGAGCCAGGAGGGGACAAGAAAAAGAAAGGATTTGCTTTATCAAGCTAGTTCTTGATGATACTTGCCCCTGACAGTACTAGTGAACTGATTTTGAGGCAAATGAGAACCAAATCTGTGTCCTCAGTGAACAAAGAAAACACCACTTATTCCTGGAAATAGTTGGCCTCTCTACCTGGACCAAAACAGTCCCAAGCTGAGGCAGTCAGACTTGTTGGACTGAAAAGACAAATCAAGCAAAGGAAATATCCTGACCTGATCTTTGCAAATTGCTTGGGGAATTCTCTGTATGCATTATCAAAGACAGATCTAAACATGAAAAATGCCATTAATGCCTTACTGTTCACTGGTACAATGCCATTCTGAGAGCACCTCCATAAATTCTGTGTATACACCTTGTACTAAAAGAAAGGACATGAAATCACTCCCAGTTTAATTCACACCACTTACACTCAGCTTACTGGCTCTCAGATTTTGACTTTCTTGCAGCAGTGACTAAAGTTGCCGTCATAAATTGCAGAATATGTAGTCAAAAAAGGCTCCATGAATGCAGGTGGAAAAGTGACAATCTAGATATGAATCCTGGCTGGTCATTATTTTGAACTATAAAAGTGATTATGTTATACTGATATTCCATCTTGTCTGTATGAGCATCCTACTAGGAAATAGTTCCAGAACATCCTCTTGGGGATCTGCAGGAGGATGACCATTCAATTAAAATTCATGGCTAGTATTCCCAAAAGCCTGGCACATTAATGGTCTGCAACTGTTAAGGAGCAGACACTGCATCTGGAAGAAGTCATTCAACAGTCCTTCCATAACCATAAGTTTCCTGTAATTTTTGCCAGGTTTTCCAGACCTGCCTTTGGTTTTATCAAGATGCATCTCCTAACTGTCTTTCCAAGCTGCGTATTTCACTAGATAAGGGGGTTTTAATGTTATTATTACTGCCTGTAGCCCAGGATGACTCACGCTCACTCTAGTAAAAGAATTCTTGTAGAAGTGGCCGTGGACTTCCAGCACCTCTATGTAATTTTAACAATTGCTGAAATTAGTGCCAGTTACCTTTTTGAGCTACAAATTCTACTACTTTAGGTCCATACTCATTCTCTGAAGTCCTTTCTGAACAACCCATAGTACAGATATTCTCTTCCAGCCGTGCAACATATTAGGTATCGATTTGGTTTTCAGACTAACTAGGTCTAGTACAACAGCAGCAGCTACAAATTCAGAGGGGCTGGGAGGAAAAATGCATTCATCCAAAATAATCACCAGTGCCACCTAAATATCTCTGCCCTGTCCTCAACAACCTGCAAGTTATCACCCTTCCTGGGGTGCACTGAGAAGTGCATTGCCCGCAGGTCAAGAGTGGTGATCTGCTCCTCCGCTCAGTCCCGTGGGGCCTCACCTGGGGTCCTGTGTCCAGTTCTGGGCTCCCAGTACAGGAGAGGCACAACGCTCCTGGAGTGGGTCCAGCGGAGGGCAATGAGGATGATTTAAGGGATTTGAGAGTCTCTCTCACAACAAAAGGCTGAGGGAGCTGGGTCTGTTCAGCCTCGAGGAGATGCCTGAGAGGAGACCTTATCAATGCCTATAAGTATCCGAAGGGAAGGTGCCAAGAAGATAGATCCAGGCTCTTCTTGGTGTTGCAAGGCAACAGGACAAGAGGTAGCAGGCAGAAACTGATCCACAGGAAGTTCCACCTGAACATGAAGAAGAACTTTCCTATGTGGGTGTCTGAGCACTGGAACAGGTTGCCCAGAGAGGTTGTGGAGTCTCCCTCACTGAAGATATTCAAAACTTGCCCGGACACAATCCTGATTACTGTGCTCTTTGGAACCTTACTTGAGCAAGCAGGTTGTACTAGATGATCTCTGAGTGGTCTCTTCCAACTTTACTATTCTCTGGTCATTTCATATTCACTCAACGCATGGTTAACTCTCCAGGAGGTCAGAAATGGAGTTCCCCAGCATAGCAAACTCTCCTGACTGACCATGAGATCATGCAACTATTCCCAGCAACTGGCAAATCAGGAATGCACCTGGTCTGAAGGATGCAGCCTTCAGCACAGCACTCTTTTAAGTCTGCAAAGACAGTTAGCTTAAAATAAGCAATTTTAATAGAGTGTCCTCCTGGAAAGTGACAGAAGTATACAGTTCAGCCAAGCTCCCTTCCTCATTTTAGAGGCATGGCATCATTTTGGGTTGGGTTTTCATGACCCCTTCAATCTGTCTGCTTATACTCAGTTTGTGACCATGTTACTCAGTATTTTCTGTGATTAAGTAAAAAACTATGACTGACTGATTGAATCACTAAAAACAAATCCATAAAGCAAGTACACAGATTAAACACGATTCTCATAGTTTGTGTTTCTATAATGCTACATGCATTACAGTGATAAACAGGGTATGTTGAAAAGCTATGCAATTTATGTATTTTCCACCCTCTGTTGTCTACTTTGCCTGCTTTCTGCCATCAAAAGTATTTCCCATAGGACTCTTAAATATTTTATACCCTTAAGCAACTTTACACAGCTGCGAACTTTAAATAATAATCACCTAGTCCCAAAACTGTATTTCTTCAATCTACTCTCAAAATTGGCTTCCTTGCAAACACTCCCTTGGATCTCAAATGCATGAATTTCAGTCATGCAAGAGTGGCATGGTTTTTTCACTGTCATGGGTTTCAGTAGCTGAAGGGGGCTATAGAGTGATTTCAGTCAGAAGCTACTATAAGTTTCACCATCCTATTCTATCAAGAAGTCAAAGGCAGCCAACTCCAGGAGGGACTTCCTTGGTGATGGCCAAGGCTAAGCCAATGAATGCACTTTTGTGATAACGTATTTAAGAACAGAGGAAGATAAGCCGGTTGCGCAGAAGAAATTCCAGCCTAGAGAAAAGCAGAGGAGAACATGGGATAAGCAGACTCCAAGGTCAGAGCAGCAGGGGGAGAAGGAGAGGCCTGAGGGGAGGGGGCCTCCCTCTCCCCCTCCAGCAGGGGAAAGACTGAGAACCAAGGTCCCTGCTGCTGGTGGAAGACAGTTGGGGTTTGGAGATTTTTCGTGCCCTGCAGCTCATGGAAGAGCATCATGCTGAAACTGGGGGATTGATAGAGCAAAGTCCTGCAGAAGACCTGAGGCCTGTGGAGAGGAAAACCCAAGCTAAAACAAGTTTGCCCAGGTAGAACTTGTCCAGAATGACCCATGGGGCAGCAGATTGAAGAGAACTGTTGCCCGAGGGGTGGATGGACCCACAGGGAGAGGTCCATCAAAGACTGTCTCCCATGGGGAGAGACCCCACAGAAGCAGGGGAAGGACTCAGAGTCATGTGGGGAAGACAGTGGTGATGCAGGTTGTCCCCCTGCAGCCCATAGGAGACCATTGGGATGCAAAGACACATCCCCCTGCCCCTTGCACCCGATGGAGGAGTAACCCACAGGACAGCAGATTGGCAAGAACTGCTGTCCGAGGTGTGGACTCAAACTGATTAGTAAACCCCTTCCCATCCCCCTGCACTGCTGGTGGGGAGGAGGGAGAACTTGGAAGAAAGTGGGGAGGGGAGGGGGGGAGGTGTTTGTTTAAGACTGTTTTATTTCTCACTCTCTTAGTTTTATCTTGTTAGTAATAAATTTAAGTTTTATTCCCTACGTTGAGCCTGCTTTGCCCTTATCTATCCTCATGAGTTCCTTGCTGTTTTTTTTCCTCTCCTCTGCTACTTTGCAGAGGGAGGGTGAGAGAATGGCTTAGTGGGTATCCTGGCATCTGGCCAGGGTCAAACCACCACAGTCACCTACAGGTTAGTTAGGCATCATATCTCAAGAAAAAATAAAGTAAGCTTTGCATTCTCTTAGAGAGAATAGAGACAATTTCTCAGACTTTTGCTTTTAACCTGAAAAATCCCCAGAATAACAGGCTCGATGAAAAATGACACTTTTGGTATTTATAGACTATAATTTTTTCCTACATGGTTCCCTGCAATTAGGGTAATGAACAAATGAAGTATACAGCAGTTTCAAGCTAGTAATTTCTTCAAAAATTTCTTCCCCCTCCAATACACATCAGACATTGTGCTGTAGCATTCCATTAAACAGTTTAAAGTCATATTGACACCTATGGTTACAACTCATTTGTGCTCAAATAGACCACAGCAATGTGTAAAATCTTTAGGGCCACACCCATACCATTAAGAACATTTATGTCTTTTATCTATTTTCAGTATTACTGAAAATAATTTTTTTTAAAACTATAAATAGTATGAATGTGATGATGTATAATGTACTCAAATATTGTTTTAATTGTTAGGAGAAAGAACAATTGTGGAGAAAGGCAGGTCTAGGCAATTTTTGTTGTGAATTAATAAGAAGCCCAAGTTTGAATATTCGAAGTCTGATGACTTTCTTGTGCAAAAGTAGGCTAAATCTTGCAGGAAAGAATATTAGAAAGGAGAGTAGTCTCCCTCTCACTCTGGCTGTTAATGCACACAGAGCTGGTGTTAAACAGGTTGTTCTAGGGAGTGCTACATCTTTCTCCTCAAGCCTTTCTGTCCATTTCTCCCTTACAAAGGAAAAAACGTAGTATTGGCAACAAACTACAACAGCACTAAAACTTTCAAGTTAGACCTTCCAAAGGCCTCCAAATTGTTCCAATCACTGGTGTTCCTCAACACCTTCAGAGAAATTCAGCTTCTTTGTTTTGGAAAATCAGTAAATCAAATCACACCATTACAACTTATGTACCAATGAACTGGATTTTTCTAAATGTAGAATTCTATACTCCAAGGGGAAAAAGTACTATGTAGTTGTCCTAATCCACTCTTTTTTCCAAGGTGAAGAAAAGACAACTGTGGGGGAATTAAAGCTGCCAAATACTCGTATTCTGCTTTGCCAAAATACATATGTTGCAGAGCCACTATTCATTAAGTGCATAGCACAGAAAAATTTATACAGGAATAGAACACTTACGTTCTCTTTAATTCAGCACAGTTTAGTAGGAAATGGCAAGGTTTCTACAGGCTAAACAGTAATTTACTTACACTTTGATTTTGAAATGGCTATCACATCATCCTGGTTTTACAGGCACTGCCACACCCCGATGTATTTAAAATGTAATATTCAGGGATGTAATTGCAACTACATGCCCTTGTCACCTGAATTAATTTCATATCAGGCATTCTCACTGCATACAGTTTCAGACTGGTGTTCACATGCTGAAGAGGACTGTTCAACAAGGGGTATCACAACCTGGCTTGTAAGTAATGAGAATTGTGTTTCTAACCATTCAAAACAAATATGCTGCAGATCTATTGGTATCATTTCACTATATATGGTTAATGACATTCATTGTAACAATAAAGGTAAAGTATAAGCACACAATTTCATTTCAGTAGGTATGTTGCAATTTTCTATAGCTAAAGATAAAACCCTACTTTTGGTACACAGATTACACACAATTTTATTGATTTGAACTGAAATTGTTTGGGTAGTTCTACTAGCTGCATTCTAATTTTTTGCACTTTTCTTTCCCTATTCTAATTTTTCAGATTTTCCCCCCTTTCAAAATCAATTTAATTGTGATCTGCAACAAATGAACACCGTGTCTCTTTTTCAAAACCATTTAACATTTTCATTTAGAAGCTTGTTTGCCAGAATTCTATCTCATATTGTCCTTCTCTCTCTAACTCCCAAGGGACATGTTGCTACATGCATGAGAAACATAAGAATAAATATTTGCAATGGTTGTTAACCTTCTACCCTAACAGTTATGTGTAGAAGTGTGATTTACTAACTATTCTGTTGTGATTAGCTAATATTTTTCAAGATTTTGGGGGCTTTTACTAAAAAAGTCAATTTGAAAAGAAATAAGATATTTTTCCTTTATAAAATAATAAATATCAGAGTAGTTTATCCTCAGCAGAAAAGTAATTGCAGAAGTATATTTCTGAAGTAGAGGCATGCTTAAGAGTTCTAGAATTAGGGCCAAACTCAAACGTAAAGTAATAAAGCTATTTATACAATCATTGCTTTAGTTCCTTATCTTTTATACCTTTGCCGAGGTATAAAAACTATTGTCAATAACTTCAAATGCAGCTTGTCAACACTTTAGTACTAGTGGTCTTACAGCACTAGAAGGTTTTCAGCAAAAATACTGAATCATTTTTTGCAGTCTTACCTTGTCTAATTGAAAACAGAGCCATAGTGTAAGACTGAGAGTAATTTAATTTTTAATGGCTCAGGCTCTTAATTTTCAAGTTATATTTAGTTTAGGAATTCTGTAATGCTAGAATAAAATTTCTTTCCAGCAATGTTTTTAAAAACAAAGCCAAAGAATATTTGTAATTTTTTTCATACCATATGGTGCTATAAAGTCATAAATTGCACAAATTTTCAAATTAATTTGCCCAGTTACATGTACTAATAAGGGAATAAAGGAAAAGTAAACAAGCTAATACAATTAAGTTGTATGATGTTTCAGGCCCCTCTTCTTCTCCTACAACTAAGTACTGCTCATTCTGCCACTTCCCTATTGTCCCCCATTCTTGGGCTTCAGGGGACACTGCACACATACAGAAGAGATAAGTAAGGTAAACAAGATGCTGCAGGAGGAAGGTCTCAAATGACTGAGTCCTTGGTTTCAATAGGTGATTGCAGAAGCTTAAATCTATGATTTTGAGATGTACATTTTGCCCTGTCACACTGTATGATGATATTCTATTTATTGTCATCTTTAAGAGCCTAAATCTTAGAGATGGATCAGGTCAGTAGCAAAGTGCACAGAGTGCATCCCTTTCTTCTCAGTAAAACCCATAATTTCCTTGGACTCCAGTTCTGAATATTTTCCAACAAAGAAACAACATATTAAATGTTCAATTTTGTGTTCTTTTCACTGGGGGAAACAGCGCAAATTAGAAAGTATAGAGTCTAAACATTGTTTAAAAGACCCAATCAAATTCCACATGGGCAGAGTGACAGACATCACCTCAAGGGCACATACTAACCTCTCTTCAGAACTCCTATGGCTATTTCAGAAAAATATTTTATCATAGAGCCCAGCTTCATTAAGAACCTTAAGGTCCAGCAAGTAAAGGAGAAAAAAGTGGTTTTCATGGTTTTTGCCTAAAAATGTAATTCAGGATATTTTATAATGTATGATCTAATTCTTAACTCTCTGCTGATTCAATATAGATTGGTGATAAGATTCCATCAAACACATTATTCTAAATCCCAGTAGAATAGCCGTGGCCATTTCCAGATTATATCGCAAATTATTATACGTACACTGCTGCATTAATGAACTTAAGTATGACATCATTACGTTTTAGAGTCCAAACTGGAAGGCTTTGAAACATGAAGCAGTACCAAAAGATAAAATGTGAAAATTGAACTTAAAGTATGGAAGAGACACTTCTGGATATATTTTACTAACATCATATTTTAATCTTTCAGCATCATGATACCCCAGCAATTTAAAAAAGCTTTAGGCCCTCCACTTGCTGTCTATATGCACCCAGTTACAATTATGTCCATTAGTTGCCTTAGCAACAGAGGCAGAGGTTAAGTCATTTTCTAGAAGAGGCCCAGTGCAAATTATGGCATTATACCAACTTATTGCCAATCGTTTTAATTAAAACATTTCGCTTTCAACTCAGCTAACAGCAGAGATCAGTAAACAGGGCAGATCAAATTACTGGTATTTAAACTCCCTTGCCTTTGGAAAGGCCCACTGTAGCTTAATTACTGTTGGGCACGACTGATGGAGAGAGAGCAAAGAACCGAGATCATTCAGGTGTGGCTCAACATATGAAAAATACAATATTATAATTCTAGAAGTGTGCAATACCAAATATAACTGATAGAATTCCTAGGAAATTACCACCGTGCTTTGGCAACATCCATAATCCTGGCAACAACAATACCTTTGCCCATAGTATTTTTCTGCCATTTTTCCACTTCCTTCCATGAAGCATCATTGCCTACCTGCAGGACAAAAATTCATCCATAGACAAGATTCCCATGCTTATCTAGTGAAAACTCTATTTAAACTTAAGTGGGAGGAAAAACAAACAAACAAACAAAAATACCAAACTCAAACTCACTGCATTTTCTGTCCGTGGCATAACATTCTTCCACACTCTTAGTGAAATATTATTGTTGTTTTCAAAGGATTCAGGATGCAGGGCAAAAATCCTTTGAAATACCTAAAGTAGCTGGTAGAGTGGGACTCATAACACCCAATTTCACCTACCTAAAGATAAGATATCTAAGTGTTCTCCATCCAAGGGTAGCAAATTGTCCAGATGCTGGGATTTCTCTTCAACTATAAACAGAACTTCGCTCAGCTTGCTCTGACTGATGTATCTAATTAATAAAACCATTGTTATAACAGTAAATCCTATCTTTGGCTTCTGGAAAATAAAGCTGCCCTTTTCAAAGCTTGTACAAATCCCTCCATTTGATCTAGAGAAGCAAAACATAGTTTTCCCATCACTAACCATATGGCATTCACAAAACCTTATCTTGCTTTTGGGGTTTTTTTCCTCTCCAAATATATACGTAACCAGCCTTCATGCATTTAGAACTACCACAGCCTGATTAGTCAAGATGGGTGGCTCAGTAAGAAAAGTCAGGACTTTCAAGGACAAGTGGGAAGGATTCCTTTGGGATTGTTACTAAAGCTTGAATTTCTTCATGGTAATATAGTTGGATTTATCTGATAAAAACAAACAAACCCACAACAGCTAAGCAACAGCAGAAACTCTGTTGAGCAAGTTTCTCTTTGGCACAGTTAAACAATACCTCTTAACCATGTTTTTTCAGGCTTACTTCTATGCATACAGGAATTTTAGAAGATGAAAGCTTTGGTTTAAGATTTGTGAATAAAATTCTGAATATATGAAAATAGTAACTCACTCATGTGCTGACAGATTTCCAAAATGCACTAGCATATACCTTAGGCTGATATCTTATTATACATACCATTGTCATGAAGAAGTATATTCAAAATAAGATGGTTAAACTGGAGTAAGAAGAAAATATCCATTAAGGAAAAGCCACCATTCTTCAGCTGATTGCAAAAGCTAATCAGAATAATTAACCTAGGAGCAATCATAAAAAGACACCTACTCTCTAAAATATATAAATGTATGTAAAAAATCTAGGCCTATTTCTACACATGACCTTCTAAGATATCTCAGCAAGTACTGTAGCACTTACATTCTTTCTACCTATTTTTTTTTAAGTGTCTTCATAAAAGCTAAGTTTCCAAGGTACTTCAAGGAACAGAACATTTTAATGCTTGGTTTTCTCTCCTTCTGCTAATCACCTAGTTAGTTCCATACACAGCAAGATCAGTTTGTATGATTTTTTTTTAAACCCCAAGAAGTTTGCCACACATTTTTGGGAAACAGAAATAGATGGTAGCTATGTAGAGTTTTGTCACAGATTACGAGCTGAGCAGAAGCCAATGATAACAACATGAAAACAAGACTTTATCTTTAAAGAATATAGCATTTGATATGATAAATCAAATTCTTTTTTCCTACTCCCCAAAAAACTTAAAATACAAGCCCTTTGCAAGCTTCCACCTAGCATTGCAAGTGCTTTAAAGTTTTAGATTCTGAAGTCATGTTAAACGAACTCTTGCAAGAATGGGACCTTTTTTTTTCAAAAAGACAGTTTTTTATCTTTCTCTCTGTCCAGAAAACTGTAAATGTAACTCTAATCCATCAACTCAAAAGCCTAACATAAAAACCCCTCAATTTGGGGTTTTAGGTTTAATTCTTATTATTTCCAGATTGATAAATTGATACTAGAATTTGGAAGAGCTGATATAACAAAACCACAGGATGTCACATTCTTTTATATGCTGAATTCATTACCAATACTATTAAAGAGAAATATTGACTTGTACCAAATACTGATGGGATAAAACTGTTTGACACTCACTTGCTCCTAATACTAACAAAGCCAGCACAGTGAAACGTTGATCTGTGTGCTTTATAGAGATTTTTTATGATGTTTTTTCATTCCATTTTAATTCTAAAACCAAGTTTCTTCATTAAGTATTGGTTTCTCCCTGCCTCTAACATACAAACAAATCATAATTTCCTGATACCACACCCACTTGAATTCTAGTCAAGTTCTTAGTTATTTTGCTAAACCAAGGCCTTGCATAGAACAATATAATTTTTTTTCCAACCAATCAGTACTTTGTAAAAAGTAGGACATTTCATACATCCATAGACCAAAGTTTCTAAATGGTTCCTCTTCTGTTCTAAATTCATGATAATATTTTGATGATTCAAATACTACTTTGTTGAGTCTTTTAAGCCACTGATTTGATTGATGGCAAGGTTTGAACAAATTACAGGATGACAATTCTGTAGAGCCTGATAAGGAACAGTTCAAATTGAATTTCATCACAATAAAGACGCTCTTAAGCCTACTGCATGCTGTTCCAGACTGCATCTGATATTTGAACTCAGAATAATCCTGTATCACCAAAGAATTCTGCTTTAACTGACTCATAACTTTTGCTGTTTTTAAGAAGGAAACGCAAACATTCATGAATTCTATCACATTTAGCACTCAAAAAAAGCACAGAGATAAAAAAACTACTGACAAAGTTTATATTGCTTCAAACAAATATTTTCATGTACTTCCAAATTTTTCTTACAGTTTAGTAGCTAAAAAAAAAAACAAAACCAAAACAAAACACACCAAAAAAAACCCCAAACAAACAAAAAAAAACCCAAACAAACCAAAACAATCACAATTCTTTGGGAAAGCTTATTTTACTAGTGATTTCAGTGATTTACAAGAATCAAATAGATTGATGCTTAATCTCTTGAAACAAGGCAAAGCCATTAATGGGGAGAAAACTGCTAAAACAACTCGCAATCAATCTCCACCCACAGACCCACCATGGTATTTTTCAGGGCATCAAGAGGCATCCTGTAAATTAACCTTGTCCCAGCTTCCTCATCACTAGGCATTCTGTCTTGTACAGGGGCTTTGTCAACTGATAACATACACACGTATGGCCTCATTACATCAAGACTTTGATTGTAACACTATAGTCTCAAGAAACCTCAGCTTTGGGCCAGCTTTAACCTGGAGAAGGAACAGAAAGAACCCAGTATAGTACTGCAACATAATTTATAACAACAAAGTAAGAGTATGTTTGTTTAAAAGTAATACTGCAATAAGAGCCAAGATGCTGACTGAAGAAACAAAAGTTGTTTGCATTTTTTCATTACCACCTTCACATGATTTTAGGTCTTACAGCATGTTCCAGTACCTAAAGGGGCTACATGAAAGCTGGAGAGGGAGTTTTCACAGTGGCATATAGTGATAGGACAAGTGGGAATGGCTTCAAACAGAGAGGGCAGGTTTAGATTGGATCTCAGGAAGAAATGCTTTAAATGAGGGTGGTGAGGCACTGGAACATGTTGCTCAGAAAAGTCGTGGATGCCCCACCCCTGGAAATGTTCAAGTCCATATTAGATGGGGCTTTCAGCACCCTGGTCTACTGAAAGGTTCCCTGCCTGTGGAGAGGGATTTGGAACAAGATGATTTTAATGTCTCTTCCAACTTAAACTATTCTAGATTCTACAATTCAGTGTCTTCATAGGAAACAGAAGTTTTGCAAAAAGATTCCTGTGAATTTTTTTCAGTACCAAAATGCTTACTTAGTTCCCATAAACTATGCTGGATTTCCACTTCAGCCACCAAACCTTCAATCAGCAGTTCTCTAAAATCTATGCTTTGACATCACCTTTCTTTCAGCAATGTGATATGTTGTAAGGTCAGAGGTCTTCTTTTCATCATAGCTATCTATGTCTAGGTCAAGATGCTTAACCTACAAAAAAAACCCCTTGATGCAATGATTTTAGACTTATATGTGATGATATTTTACAGTCTTCATTTAGATTAGAAGAAGAGTAAATTGAGTCGTGTGTACTTGGATTCTTTTGGTTTGCATTTGCTTAGAACTTTTCCTCATGCAAAGCCCCTAACCCAACATAATACAGACAGACAACAGAGGATACTTCATTCCAGTAAAAATATTTGGGGTATATTTTACATAAACTAAGAACACCAGGCCACACAAATACATTGCTCAGGGATGGTGCACTCATCAGACCAAGACAGCTCTGAAAACTCTAAAACCCTAAATCCAGCATTCAAGAAATCAAAACTAAAAACAAACAAGTAAATAGAAAAGGAGTGCATAAAACTGCTCAAACACCAACTAAGAATGCAATTCAGTCAGGTAGGACTGTATTATATGAACATAAAACAAAAGTGAAGTAAGAAACTCCACTAGTGTAGATATATACACTGCTATGAAGAATCTAATCTTTGAAGCAACAGGTTTTACATTGAGGCAATTTTTTCAGTTACATTGACTACAGGTACCTCATATTGGCCTCAAAGAAATTGTAAGGTTATTTTTTTTTTTCACTTATTTAGAAGACTAAAAAATAGCCCAGTAACACAAATTCTACATGGACCAAGAATTCTCTTGCATTTTGGAAGTTTTCAGTGGGAATAGAAAGAAACACAAAGCAAGTGAACCTCTCACTTTTGGGAAAGATCCAGTACACTACTCCACCTCTTTCACTCTCACTGACTCAGTATGTAAAATGTGGATGCAAATGAGAATAACCTCAAACCTGAGACATGCATCATGGAACACTGTCCGAACATTACATGGCCAAGCAACAGGAGATGTAAATTCACTTTGCTACACTCAGAGTCAGAAAATGAGTCTGAGCTACGTCAGTAACTAAGGATAAACCAAGATGGATTGGGCTTTATCGCATTTGATTTCTACCCACAAGAAATAAAGACGTCTGCTGCTAATACGCATGGACCACCTGCCAACAAGGAACCTTAGTAAACTAAACAAAAAAAGGATACAAGGAATTACCCTAAAGATCACTCAGACTTGCCACAGATGGCACATCCTTTCACACCTCAATGAGGTGGCAAGAATGAGCCATTCTCTCATTTACAGTTTCTTCCCTGAATACCTGCATACTTCTATTGCTTACTTCTCCTTACTGCCCCTCTGGGAGCAATGCCTGTTAATTGAAATGGCCCCCCTTTGTAACAGTCAGCAGCTGGTTTGATTACTGTATTCCAATAAATAATATGGCTGTATTAATTCAGACAGAGCAATTAACACGCAGGCCAGACATTTTTACTGTGTCACTTTTACTGTATACTACCAATTAGGTGTTTCTATCTGAAATACTATCCCCTATTGAAAGCCAAATAAATTCCACTGCAGATTGATGTTTCCAACAATTGTGTCCCCCATTAAGAAGCATCTGACTGCACCTTTCAGACCATTCACATTGATCCTCCCTGCCCCAGACTTGCATCTAGATTCACACTCAATCCTTTGCATTTGCCTTTTATTTTTAAGGAGCAAAAATTAATGCTCATGCTTTGGATCAGACATTAAAAAATGACATTGGGTACTTAGATCCATGTTCCACTTTCTGTTATTCAGATTCACAAGTATAATTCACATAGAAAGAAAGTAAAACTTACTCTGTAGAAAATTTGATATTCTATCAAAGTAATGCTAAATCTTTACCAGATTTGGAAGGATAGGGGAGAAGAGGAGGTATTTGTAGAGCACTACAGTATTTGCATAAGGACATCTCATCTTCTGTCAAAGATGTTGCATTACCTCTCAGAAATTTAGTTTTCAAGGAGCACAGAGAAAATAGTAGTTTGGTAGGTCATATAAGCTGATAATAGAGGGATCACAGGACAGGTTTTATTCACTGGAAGAATTTTCTGAATTAAGCAAAGTTTAAAAATCCTTTATCATGTATGATAAATCATAGAAGTAGTTACTTTTTTTTGCTCTTTTAATGGGTTAACACTAAGTGGGCTATATTATTACAATATTTTTGTAAGTGTTTAAGATGCTAAAAGAGCTCTTTGTATCCATATTTATAAAATAAAAAGGCTTTACAGTTCTTTGCTTGGACAGTTCCTTGACAGTTTCTAGTGTTTTCCAAAGAGCCTGTGCTATTAGTCTAATTCAGACAGATATAAAGGTGCCATAAAAGCACATGGGATAGAGAAGCTGAAGCTGTATTTGCGTGTAAGGATATTTCATGCTTACCAATCTCGCATTCTCTTTAGGTTACAACTCTAAAATTGAAATAAGATTTATCATCACCTGTTTTTCCCATCTCATTATCTTCACTTGAATCCTGGTCTAAATGGCCTCAGGAACAATTATTTTTCTAACTGTTGATAACTAAAAGAAAAATCAACACTATCAGGAATATTCTGAGTACAGTCTAAAGGGAATGGGAGTAAAATGCTCAAGAGTGAGTCCTTTCTTGAGAGAAGCATGTTACATATTTTCTTATCTGTTAGTTTAGAATAAACCTTCATCATATAGTCTTGATTTGGCTTAAAAAATAAACACTGAAGTTTGTTATTAAAGTGATTCAATAGAAGAAAGACATAATAGTGGTTTTATACTTTAGAGACCTAATCAGATTATTTGTTATCCTCCCTCACTCAATTACATGACTATGAAGAGCTTTAGGCACTACACAATGTAAAGACAATGCAGGAGCCAGACAGTATTTCATTGCATGATTTCTCCAGAAACAGGTTTCCCATCCTTCATTTGAATAAAAGCCCATTTGCAAAAAATTATGGACAGAAAGCTGGAGATACCAATCATGGTATAATATATTTGATCCTGACTGCTTTCTACATGCTATGCTTGTGCACTACGAACTGTCCTGCTCATTCAAAACATCCAAATTCTAGTTCATAGCAGTTCAAGAGAGTGATAAACACTCAACAGAATAAAAAAAATACATCTGAGAAGTTCCTGGGTACATTGCCTTTTTTTTCCTTAAAGCTTTCTTCAACTCCTCCCTGCACAGGCATGTATCAGCTTTCTCCCCACAGAGCCTCTGAGCTGCACTCCCACAGTGGCAGCTGTGAAATGAAGCAGAGTCAGTAAGTGCAGTAGCTTTACAAGCTTCCTTAAGGAGCTCATAGCCATTAAGTGCTGTAAGTAACACAGAAGCAATCACCTCAGCAATGTAAAGTCCGCTTCCTGGAATCTTCACAGCAGTCAGGGAAAGCAGTCACAAAGAAACACGTACAAACCCACTGCTATCTTACATTTGGGATCTCCTGTAAGCTCCTCAATCAGGCATAAGTCAATGTAGGTGTTCATGACAATTCCTTGAGAAGTGGGTGTGACCTGTTAAACAAATCAATTGGTCTTCATCATCTTCCTGTCACCTGACTGGTCAATTATTTTAGACATAAAAACCCAATTGCTCATATACAAACTAATGAGGTACTAAGAAAATGTAGTAAGCTTGATGTTAGTGAATTTCAGAGCTAGCAGAAGTTCATGTAGGCCTTTCCCCCCTCTTTTTTTAAATTTATAAGATAAAGGCTTTAAACATTCTTTGTTAAATAACAGAAAATACCATGTGATGACAACTCATTAGCTTAAATGATCATCATCCAAATAAATATTACGCACTGGAAACAATTTACAAGCAGGAGGAGAGAGAGTCAGCATCTGCACAGACACTCCCAGAACACAGTAATAAAACACTTGACTTCCCTGCAAGCATTTAGAAGGGGAATTAAGTGGGTTGTAAAAACTTCCTTTCTAACCCCACTGCAAACACACAAAAAAATTCCTTTAGACCAAAAACTTTTTTTATTTGTCTGTTTTATGAAATATAGTGTCAGATGTAGGCTATTTCCCCTTAGCACTACCCTTGTGCTCCTTCACTCTTGCACTCTGAGCAAACAAAAATACCCTCTCACAGATCTTCCCAGTAGCTCTGGAAACTCAGAATTGGCTTTAATACTCTCATTTCAGCAGTTCTATGATTTCTAAATACTTCAAGTTTTTCTGTTAATTCTATTCTTCCAGTTTCCCATATCATCACAGACAACACACTCAAATTAAAAGTATAGCCACCTTAGTATATAGAGACATGGGAAAATGGTAGCTCTCCAATGTTCACTCACATAAAACACACATTAGCCTTAAATGTACAGATGATAGCAGACTTCAGTAATACCAGAAAAATCTGATGAGCGGCATGAAGTATCATGGTAAGGTCTATTTCACATTGCATCAAGTCATCATTATCTTCAACTCTTCTGTAAAATAGACATCAAAGGAAAAAGGGTTCTGGATCTGTAGAAAACTGTATTGTAACTAAGGACTAAATAAATCCCAGTGAACAAGCAGCAGTCATAACTACAGAAGCAATAGTCTTCCTTCCATCAAAAATTAGGTGACTCATAACTCACAATAATTCCTTTCAAAGATGCACAAAATCGGGGAAGTAATTTCAAAGTTCTTGAGTCTACTCAGCAAATAACATTAAAATAATTATCAGCTGCATTTAAGAAATTAAACTTATATTCTGACTCAGTTGCACTTCTGTAGACGGTACTAGAAGTGCTCATTATTTGAAAAGGCTGTGAAGTCCCACGTCATGCCTCTCTCCCTCCTATTGCTCCTCTAATCTGTTTGGAGAACATCCACAACTATAGAGGCTTTGTAGGCCAGAGCTTTATTATCAACAGCTTTTCTTATTTTGTGTGACTCCAAATATTGAGAAAAAATTATTTGTTGTAGCTTTTCTGTATCTCTGAGGACTGCTATCGTGTTCCTTCATAGCATAAGGACTTCAAATTCCACCCTTCTCAATAGCTTTCTTATTTACACCACTGCCCTTTTCTGGATTCCCAGTCAGGCCATCTTTTCGTGAAACTGTGGGCAACATGAAGATACGTGTTGATGCCTCACCAATGCTATTACTGCAGGGCAAGGCTATTTCATGTGTCATGCAGATTCTACATCTGTTTATAAATCCCTGTTCAGTATTCACAACAGCATGAAATTGCTGACTCACATTCTATTTCTGATTAACTACAACCCTAAATCCTTTTGTACAGAAACTGTTGGTTAGACTGTTTACATCTGTTCTTAAATAATTATTCAATAGATTTCAGCAATTTTTTCTCAGAGCAATTCTGATGAAGTAAATATGTCTGCTGCAAACATGTTAATCAAAAGAATCTGAATTTCTAAAGTTACATGTGCCACAAGTTAATGCAGAGCTACTGGCAGCTCAAACAAGAACTCTGTATATTTGAATATTGTATAGCCTAACTCCTTTTTCATGTCCAAGAGCAGTGTCTCTGTTTCATAAACAGTGTCACAATAAATACAGCCATTTGTCATGTGGAAGAGAAACATAAGGCAAGCGTACAGTATTTCTTTTACCTTAAGGTATGATGGAGCCTTTAGAAGGAAAGATGTCAATCAAAGGCAGCAGGACCCTACCTCTAGGATTGCTACAACTCACCCAAGTGCATATGGCTGGTCTGGGCTCTTTGCTGGCAGTGAGACTTTTATTCACCTGCAGCTCACTAGCACTAAAACACCTCCTGAATCTGTGAAGATTTTGCAGTGGGGTGATAATTTTATGAAAGACGCCTAATGTAGGATAGTAAAAAAGATTTACTGTATTTGATTCACGCACTGAACTTTCAGGACCAAACTTTAATCTCTGCTAGTTTAGTTTTATTGCTTTAGTTTATAATGTGCTACTTCATTTCACTTAGTAAGATTCAAACTTATGCAGAATGTCAAAAGGAAGAGAAAGCTATTTTATTCTGTTGAGTTGAACCTGGCAGATCAATCCATTCCTGAGTTAAAAAGTTAACAGTCCTGCTGGACAAGGCGAGATAACACTACGGTACCTAGACAGCACTGACAAGGGGAGTATGTCAGAACAGAAAAGTAGGAATCACAAAAAAAGACATAAAATAAACTGCTAATGACTGTTTTGTTAATTTAGTGCTGATCCAGGCAAAAAAGAACATTAAAACACATGAGATTTTGTTTAACTGATGTTTTCTCCCACAAAACAATTAGCATCCTCAAACCAAAGCTTCTATCAGTATAGCAATATCATGGAATAAAACACTTGACAATCAGCCTTGTTACTCTTTGTATTATTAACACAAGAAACACGTACCATAAAATACTGTTTAAAACATGCAATAAATAGCACCCAAGAGCTGGTTTTGACACATAATAAGTCTTGACAAGCTTTGGGCTGACTTTGCTGGCCTATTGACCCTGCCCACAGGCAAAGCACGTCTCTTTGCCACAGCTAATCTTTTCTGGACACTCCTGTCACAGTACAACTCCATTTGAAATAGCTGAAAAGGTCAAAGACTGTCTCTCCACTTTCAGACTGAATTCAAGTCAATTCATATCTAGGCATCCCAAGTGCTGCAATTTGCTACAGGATCTTTGCAAATGCACTCTGTTCTTTTTCCGCTCCTTACCCCCACGGCTATATCCAGCACCTTCTAAAAGCATGTTTGGCTTATTCATACAGCTACAAAATTGTTAATTAAAGGCCTTATTCCTGTGTTTTACAAAGCTGTGCATGCCCTGCAGACAGCAACCAAGTACAAATTCAGAGATCAGGCTCTTTTTATTCATCTTTTACCCAGACAAGAAACATAGAACTCTGGACTCCATTTCCCCAGCTTGGACCCTTGTGGCCATTGCAGTCACAGGAGTAATTTCCAGATAGGCACCTGCTGAAGTGGAAGTCAGAGAACAGCCACTGTTCAAAAAAACTCTCCTTCAAATAACTCCACTGACTGTCTCTCAGATGTTGTTGCTGGGTTCCTGAAAGTCAGAGCAGTCGCTGGCTATTCACTGTTGCTTCCAATTTCCTTACCACTAAGAGGAAGAGAGCAAAACCAACTATTGCTTTGACTACAAGACCCATCCAGTAATACTGCATTCATTACATATTTGTAGTATATTGCCTACAGGAAAGAACTGAAAGCTAAAAATTTTCTTGAATGCTCGATTTAGAACTGACTGGAAGAACAAAATGAAAAGTAATGGAAATAATAAAAATGGCCTATATTTGCCAAGGTATCTAATACACTGTTTTATTTAATCTTATCTCCTAGTCAAACCTTACATGTTGGTGAGCTTTCAAGTCAGGTTTGCCATTAAAGGATCTGTTTTGACACAGAAGCAGCAGTAAAATTACCTTTTACTTAAAAGCAGGCATGAACTATTGAAGGACAAATGTACCTTTGATCAATATAACACATACTGTGGGAAAGAGGTGATTTTTTTCTCTTTTAATCTTTGTTTTCTCTTTCTTTTTCCTCTGATACGAAAATCATAGATTCCAAGATGCATCTTTTTTCAAAAAGTAAGAAAATATTTTATTTTAGAGATCCTTAGTTGTACATATTGGATTTCCAAAAAATAAAGAATTTTGAGGCAACAAAATTAAATGAGGTAATCTCCAACTCTACCCCTGATTAGAGTACAATAAATGCTATTTTCCAATGTGTAATGTGGGGAAGACACGCTTTAACCTCTTGTTATTAAAAAGAAAACAGAATGACTTCCAAAGTCATAAAGTGCGTTAGACTGTCAAGTAAAGTATTTTAATGATTTGGAGCAAGTATGAAGACTTTAAAATTGACTTCAGCCAGGATAAAGTATATCCAACTTCTAATTCTGTTGCTTTTCCTTCCCAAGTCCCATCCTTAAAACTGAATCATGCTCTGCTGCTTAGTTTTAATCCAAACCTCACACATGTCAGTGGGAAGGCACTGGCCTTGTCTGTTTCTCATAGACACCTTTATGTCTTTCATCAAAAGTGATGTACAAAGAGCAGTATAAACAGAGAGTTAACCTTCTGTTGAAGACAGTGCTCACTCCCAAACCCCCAAAACTGAAACAAATTTCATTTGAGGAAAAAATTATTCATTCCCTCAGATTATAATTTAATCAGCACAGCTCCCACTGGAGAAGCCCCGAAGAAGACGGCTCCTATTGCAGAGTCATTCCGAGCCTACCATCTCAGAAGTACATCGCAATAACTAAATCCAAGTAAGCCACACAACTGTCTGGTGTCACTAGCGGAAGGAAGGTGTAATATAGCAGTGAAATGACAGCAAATATAGCATTTTCATCATTCCCAGTGGAGGTACCATGCAGCACTTGAGCTTTGTTATCACATTATTGTTCCATGATAACATGGAAAGGGGTTTGGCCTGAGTACAGATTTTGTGTCCAAGTCCAAAGCAATCAATATTATCCATGAGCATAAAACCTTCATGGGCAAAATTCCCCTTTCAAGGGGGTAGATTTTACTTTAAACACAGTGTTGTCTTGTCCCTGAAAATGCAACACTTAAAGAAAGGTGAAGAGGAAATGTGCAAAGGGAAAAAAGACTAAGAGTGAAGACCTTTCCTTTGTGAATGTCCTGTTTCTTGAATCTAAGAGGGAAAAGAAACACTAAATTTCTTACGCTCCAGCTGTTTTCTCTTTTCATATTCCCTAAAAATAATTTCTAAATAACTCCTGTTTTTTCTGTCTCCAAGTTTTAAAGAACAATCAGATAAGTGGGTTTTTAACACGCACAGAACAGCCCTGGTCCCAGGGCTGCTCTCAGTGCTATTGCTATACAATGTCAGCAGAGAATGACACCTATGAATAAAAGTTACTGCTATCTTCCAATTTCGTGCTATCTCAAAATAATGAAGCTACTCTTAAAACAATGGTTCTGCTCTAGTGGATATATTCTCTTCTGTGTTCTATCTGCAGCACACACAGTGTATAGTAACATAACTTATTCCATACACACATGACACTAAGCCTTTGGCCAACGTAAAGAATCTGAACTGGCAACCTCCAGACTTACACATCTGTCCTGTTTCAGTCTGAGTTTAGAGCCAAGCAGCTGAAAGTTAGCGTATCCTCTGTAGATTTACACAAAGTAGGCTTAGCAACCATTCACTAGGATCACACAAAAATTGCCTTTTACTACCAAAAATGTGTTTATTTGATCTAGAGCCTTGCTTCGTACCTGAAAATAGATTAAAACGCAGATGTGCTTTTTCATGTCAGATGTGATAGCCTTACAGTCAGCTCCAGGTCAGGTCTGAAGTCTAGAGCATAGGCCTACTATTATATGGTTCTTTCAGACTGCTCTTATCTTCCAACGATTTTACACTTCTGAGGCATCCTTTGGGATTTCTGGAAATGCCCTGGGTTTGGCTGAGACAGAGTTAATTTTCTTCTCAATAGTTGGTACAGTGCTGTGTTTTGGATTCACATTTGAGAACGGTGTTGATAACATACTGATGTTTTGGTTGTTGCTGAGCAGTGCTGACCTGAAGTCAAGGACTTTTCAGTTTTCCCATGCCCTGCCAGTGAGCAGGTGCACATCTATTAAACTGTTCTTATCTTAACCCACAAGTTTGCTCACTTTTACCCTCTTATTCTCTCCCCTATCCCACCAGGGGAGAGTGAGCGAACAGCTGTGTGGTGCTTACTTGCTGGCTGGGATTAAACACACCAGGAAAAAAAAATATTTTGCAGTAAACATATTTTCTATAACAAATTCTACTTTTATACAAATTATCGCAAATGTAAAATGAAAGCAAACGGAACTGTGTATTATCAGCTGTATGCACTACACAATTATTTTATATATTATAATTAAATAAATAAAAAGAAAAGCCACACACAAAAAAACCCCATCTAAACCTACATTAGTCCTTTACCTTTGTTGTCTACTGGTGTAGGTGAGGTTCAAGACCTTTGCTGGCTGACAGTGGGTTTCCAAAGAGTTAACATATTGCAGCCAGAGCCCTCTCTGCCAGCGACTGCTTTTCTGTTCAGTTCTATAAATGAAATTTATTAAAACCATTACATGCACAGTGATGCCACAATATCCAGAGCAAAGTTACTAAATCTAAAAGAGCTTTTATTTAATCAGGAGATAGCTAACAGATGTAATGACTGGGGGATGAGGCAGAACCTGGTTTTACATTCAGACCTTGACAACATGGTTTTACCACTTTGAATAATGTGGATTCCTCATTTCTCTAAATCTATTACTTTAAGTAAAAAGTGATCATTTCTAAAAAAGTCCCACTTTTTACATTCAAACCTTTCTGCTCATGTTTCCAACTGGAAACAAATATTTTCTTGTCTTCCAAAAAGCTCCTCCAATCATTTTTTTAAGCAAGCAGTTCTATCTCCCCATCCATCTTGTCTGCATGAAGAAGGGATAACCTGCAGCTGAATTAGAGAAAGCCTATTCTCCCAGTGGGATCTGAGATAAGATAGACTGCATTAACCCTAAGATTCATTTCCCAGCTAGGAATTCTCCCTAACTCTTTTAAGAAGATCACAGGAAACAGGCTGGATAATGGTAAGAGGTCTATTGAGTGCACTTTCATCACCAGCTTTCATGAAGAGAGAAATGGTAATAAGGTCACAGAAGCCTGAAATGCTGTGGGTGGCTACAAGACATTTCTCTAAGCACACTAGCATTTCAGTTGTGATATACAATGCAATATAGGCCATGACTATCCAGACACCCAGGATGCTTTGTCCATGTGAGTTTCAGATGAAAATCCTAATAGAGTCATCCAGTTCACTGATCCTCTTCGTACCATTTGCTCTCTAAAAAAACTCACCAAAAAGTTATTATCTACACAGCATTTTATTTTACTAATCATTAATAATTGCCATTTTCAAGACAGTTATTTGAAAACTTTTAAACTTTTCACACAAGCATGAACATTCCTAACTGCCATCTGGTACAGAGCCATCCTCTAAGCCACAAAAAGCAATCAAATATTTTGCACCATACTGTCAGTGTCCAAAAGTTCCCAAATACTTTCCACATATTAAATAAGCCACATAAGTTTTAACTTATAACAAAGGAAATTCAAAAGAGTACTTTTTGCATCTCCTTAAATTCTACCAAAGTACAGACGAAGATCAGCAACTTAACGCACAAAAAAAATCTACTTTTTAGAAAGTTGTCCTGCTCCCCCTTTTGCTCCCATTTGAGAACACAAGCCAGAAACATTCATTCCCGCTACAGCCTACAAGCCAAGTGTACTGTATATTCAATCGATTTCCTCAACCTAACGCAATACACTCTCTCCACATTTCACATTACAATGAGAACATCAAGCTGCAAAGCCATCAAACTTCTCGCTTCTGTTTCCCTGATCCAGCAGCTTGGTGAAATCTCGGAACAGATGGAAAGCATTACTTTGAGAAAAGGTCTCCATTTTGAAAGTGAATAGAGGGTGAAGTAATTTCCTCATTATTGCCTGTGTTGTAGTCATAATTAGCCACCATCTTCTGAAAGTAAAGACAGTTCTGTGACAGACATTTGGAAAAATCCAGTGTACTGAACTGGCTCACTGCTTTGGAAGCAGGGCTTCCAGCAAATAATGAGAGGGCTTTCACCTTAATTAATTTAAAGCATATGTAACTATTGAAAATATAGTTAATATCAAAAAATAAACAACCCCACTTTGATACAGCAGATAATTCAGAAAGGAATTAAATACTGTTTGAACCTAGTTTTTGTAACCACTAACATCACAGGGTTTAGACATCACATTATAGTTATTCTGATCCATTCCTTCTCTCATCATGTCCAACTGGACAGAATGATGGGACTAAATTTTTAGCTGGCTAACTCAACCAACTGCACACTATACTCACATGCTCACATTCCCGTCCAGGTCTTGTCAGAGTAACACAAAACAAATATTTAAGTTGTGTGTTCATTAGATAATTCATTAGGTTTGCTCATCTATTTGAGTATGCAACAAAGTAGTTAAAGTTGCTTAAAGCTAATTATTCTGATTATTAAAGTCCTTACATCTGCTTTGCAGCTGTCCTTTCTGCAAAAATCAATAGCACAACTGATTTAGTGCCCTCTAGGACAGCTTCAGAAAATTCTTCTACAGTTAATGTAGACGCAATTTTTCTTTGCTCTGCTCCTGGCTGAGAACACAGGAAAGGTGCAATGTCAGGACAAATCCTCTGATTCTCAGTCACAGGTTGACCTCCATAAACTTAACATGAATTAGAGCAACCCCTCTAAGCTGCATGATCTGTGGCAATCTCTGCACAGAGGGAGTCCAGTTCTGTCACAATGCATATGTAGCACAACCCTCTCCTCATCTGCAAAAGGGAGGGTGTGGTGGCAGGTCTGGATCGAAACTGTGACAAACATTGCTCTCCCACTGCTGAGAAGTATCTACTAGGCACTATCTTTATGGACATTTTATAGCAGCATTGTGCTAACAAACTGAAATTATGTAGTGAATCCTGAAGATCCTTGTCTCAAAAATTCTATCACCTGCTCCCTCTTAAACGGTCATATAAGTGACGTATTTTAGCTTAATAGATACAGGAGAACAAGAGAGCGCCAAAGTGAGTGTGTGCTTTAGTTTTGTTTCTAGCTTGATAAAGACAAAAATGATTTTCTGGGAATTAGTGCTGCTGCAACTTGCATATTTGCACTTGCCTTTAAGCTCAGGTGACCCTCTTCTTATTTACTTCACTGTCCACTTCACTAAGTGGAAAATATATAATCTTTCACAACTTACAGCAAATAGCAGCTGGCTTTATGTCATCCCAGTAAGATTCATTATTTGGTGAAAGTGAAGTTATAAAATTCCAAATTTGCCCATGGCTAAATACTATCAAAGAATTACAATATAAATAATTTTGTATTTCTGTTGTTAATGGGAAGTTCCATTTTTATTTAAAGAATATTTTTAATAAATATGCAACAGAAAAAGTCACCAGCGAGGAATATTAGAGCACCAGACTCTCTTCCCTCTCTTAGAAACTGTAGTTTGAAAGCAGCCCAAAATATTATGTGGACTGGATTTGGCAGGCAAATACTGATAAAACATATCATGTTCTTGCCATGCAATCTGACGCACTGTACTTGGCAAAGTCTGCCTGGCAATGGACAAGAAATAAATTAGCACAGAGGCTAAATGACCCCAATCTGACTCAAGAAATTTAGTTCCTTCATATATGGGTTGAGGTTATTGGCAGAAATGTTAGCACTCAAAATCTGCATCCAACTAACTATGTATATTATTTATGTGTGTTCTGGATATTGCAAAAGAAAACACCCTCTCCCATTAAAAGTTAATCAGTTACCAATTCCTAATTCTTAATTTACAACAAAACACTTTGACAATCCATTCTTTAATACCTCTAAAAAAAAAAAAACCAAAAAATCTCAAAACCCCTCAACCCAACAAAATGAAACTCCCAAATTTTCTACTGTTTATTGCATAAAATCCCATACCAGAAAAGGTGACTTCTACTCCTCAATTTTCAGACAGTTATCACATCATAAATCTTCACTTCCCAACTGGTTGGTTCAAGATGGTAGGTATGCTAATTACAAGTAGGCCCTGAGATAGGATTACAGGTAAGCACTGAGTATTCCAGTGCTGCAGTAGATTTGGCATACCCTAATTTTGCTGGACTACAATGTTCACAGCATTGTAAACATTGGCAGAAATGCTTTCACAATCGTTTTGCCATTAGCACCCTTGCATCAATGCTTACCACGCTTCATTTAAAGGATTTAAAAAAAAAAAAAAAAAAAAGCCCACATCCAAACTCTTGACATTTAGCTAGATATTGACAAGACTGACACCTGCTTTCAGAACTAAACACCTGCTTTGCATAGGAGATTGTTTAAAAGTACTGTCAGAGGAGGGGAAAGAAGAGAGAAGCTTATCTTCTTTGCTACAGCCAGCCCTTTTGTTGTGAAGATTTTGACACAGATAAGGACCTTACTAGCTCTACTGGGAATTAAACAAATTGACTCTAATAGGTTTTAATGTATAATGATTAGCTCATTTATAAAAGATTCTACCCAATCCTCAATTATTCAGATATGGGTCAAGATCAAGGGAGAACATCAAAACAAATCCTGCACTTACAGAAGAATTCAGATGTTAGTTAAATGAGAAACAGATCAATGGACTCCAACTTCATGCAAAGACATAGAAGAAAGTGTATTAGAATTCAGGAGAGTTGGGACATCGCCACTCTATGTAACACTATTTAAAGTGGTATCAGCTACTCATAGGCTGCTTGCTGCTTTTTCCTTTACCAGGCTGCATTAAATAGTCTGCCACAGGTGGGTGACATTTTACTCTCAAGAAAACATTATTATATAACCAGTTGAGTTGTAGATTGATAAACTCATCTTGAGCAGGAAAAATTGAAAGAAAATTAACCATATCATACGTGTCACATGACATGTCGTTAGGTTAAGACTCACAGGCTAGATTAAGCTTCAGATTCAGCCCTCAAGAAACAATTCCACAAGTCAGAGTTTATTGGCTTTGTATTAGTCTTTCACTCATTGTTCATTGAGGTAAAGTAAAAAATTTTAAGTGGAAGACTATAAATCTTCAATAGAAGTAATTTAAACAGAAGGATATCGATAACAACAATACAAGACCTGATCTCATTTGGTTCCTTGATAACTAAAAAAATTAACCCTGGGATGCAATTTCACCTTCCGGATGGTCTGCACTTCCCTCCCTTCAGCTATTTGTTTTTATTTGGAAAGGGTCAAAATAAGGAATCTCATTTTTCTTATAAGAGACACATAACCTAAAATGTGAATTGTTTTCCATTTTAAAAAAGGGAAACAATTTTCTCTGATTCTGATGATGTTGCCCAATACTTTTAAAATATCCCAACAAAAGATGAAATAAGCTCTTAAAATGAGCAAATAAAGTTATATGCAAATTAAAGTTATGACTCTTTTGCAAGTCACAGGTTATCTGACTTGCTTATGGATGCACATACACTAAAAAACAAACAAACAAACAAACAATAAACACTTAGCTCCAGTGGAAATACCAGTGTGTTTGCCAAATGTTAAAAAATTACATAATTATTTATCTCACTGGGCATTATCGTGTTTTCTAACATCTTAGTAGCAAGGCTGAGGCAGAAAAGTGATAAAAATATTGAACAAGGAGCACCACAAGCAGTTGTACAGTTGTTGCAGCTGATCGCTGCCAGAGCTTTCCAACTGTGAGGTGCCAGACCAGCACAACACTCCCACACTGAACAGCCCCAAAAGAGACACCCCAATATTCATGAATATGAATATAGCTCAGTATACAGCAGGAGTTTGTTGGCTACAAAGCATTTGACTCAAGAAGACTTGATTCGTTCAGCAATACCAAGCTTTAGAGTAAAAAAAATACAATAAAATATAAAACTAGAAGAGGTTTAAGTCTCTCCTATATCTAATTTTTCAGAAAGCATATTATTTGCAAATTGTTTGCATTTCACAAGGAATATCTACCTTGTAAATTAAAACAATGCACTGCACCAAAAAGCCAACATGAAAGCATTTCTTCACATGAGGCTGAAAATTACCCTGATGATGGAGAGTATCCACCTAGAGATGCTTTGGTTCAGAAGAGCATGTCCAAAGCAGCTCTGTCTGCTCCACTGACACCTCGCACCTGGACTCCACACCAAAACTTGGAGTACTTTCTAATTCCAATAATTAGTACTGTATTGTTAATAATTTTTTTAAAAATAGTTTTAAGTTTGTCATAAGTATAAAAGATCAACTAAGGGTATAAAATCTAAAAATCACTTAAAAAGATTTATATTTAACTTTCCTGCAAATGGCAAATGCATTGCCCCCTGTCTGATGGATGCATAACCTTCCCTGAAAACTGTCCTTTACACCATTAATTTTAACATGTCCTAAGGTTGTACAAGGGACTTTGTCTAATCATGCCAAACTATTGGCTGGAAGAAATAAAGGATCTGCTTCCATACATCTATGAAACAGAACTGGTTTATCAACTTGAAAATAATCCAAGCAAAATGTCACTGTAAAAGCAAGTTTCTCCTATTGGCAGCACATGCTGCATCTCCCCAAGAATGGGAACATTAAGACGCCTTTGCACCACATCTTAACTTAAACAAAGGCCATTTATTACACTTCAGCAACACAAGAGGGGAACTGGACAGAACAGAGCACCACAAGAATAAGAAAAAATAACCCTCATGATAACTTCTGAGCCTTGCTTCATACCAAAATGAAGCTTTACAGTGAATTCCAAAATAAAGGAGTATTCAGGAAAGTGTTTTTTATAAACACCTATTTTGGGCTAAAACACAGATTTTGTTACTTGTGATATTTTACTCGTTATAGGATAGCTCTGTAGGCAAAATACGGCTTAGGTTGCCCAAATACTTAATGGAGCTTCTGGAGATCGATGAAGAACATGTACTGGGGATAAAAGAAGCCCAGCTCTCAGCTCAGGTAAGTAAGTAAAACCTGCCATCCCATACCTGCTCACACTCTAAAGCCAGATGCCACTCCCCAAGCACATACTTCTTGTGGGATTTTTGAGAACCACAGAGGTGTGAAGCCAAGTGGAATTTCAGGAAATTGTCTTTTGTTTTCCCTTGGTCCTATTGCATAGCAATGAGCAGCTTTTCAAGCAGCATTTCCACCGTTCAGTCAGTTTCTCAGTTGAGTAAATGTTTACTCAGATATTATTTTCAACTGGGATGCTACTTTAACTATGATACATCTCAAATTTAATACTTCAGTAGTGACAGGATCAGCCCTGTGCATCCTGAAGTGAAACAGAATACTATATGCATCTCTGAAAATGCAATTAAGCCTTAGTGAGGCACTTGACTTTCCTAAATCATGTTTTTCGCCTTCATGTTTTACAAAAGAAGATCATTGTTCCTACCGAAAGCAGACTTGTATCTCCATCGACCCAGCAGGCCTGCACAAGAAACCTAAATTGCCTCATAACCAGCTCATGACCTCAGTGCCTTTTAATTATGTGGGTTTCCCTGTAGCCTTTAGTTAACGTAGACATGGGGGACAGGAAAGGGGGAGTCTACAACCCACGTAGAAGACATGCAGACTTTGTACAGATCTTGTGTCTTACTTCTGAAATGTGTATCCTACATCAATTCACTAGTGCTTATTTTCAAACTGCAGTACCCCACGACTGCCAGCCGAGAACAGCCTAATTGTACCACCCCTGCTGTGGCTACAGCCTCCTGCACACACAGCTAAGCACACTTGAGCCTAGGTAGATCACCCAGCAGCAGCAGGGAAAGAAACACCCAAAAGGAAAATATTTGGGCAATTGAGCGCTCCGGTGCTGCAGCATGGCCAGGCTGCTCTCAGCATGGTCAAATCCCACCAAAATCTTCCGAAAGTCACTTAAATTCTCTCCAACTACTTTACTTCCTACTAGAAGGTGTTGGTATTTCTTTTCAGTCTTAGAGTCAGAGCAAACTAGTTTAAATAAGAGAAGTGAAGGAATGGATAGATAAGCCCAAACAAAGTACTCTATTCCAATGAGAATAGTCACTAGTTACAGTTTTCTGAAGAATTAGGGTTGTTAAAGGCAAGTTTCTCCTTTATACTCTCATTATTTAGACATCTTAGTGTGTGTTTATTTTTGCAGTTTGAAAATCTATTTTTCCCCCCTCAGTATTTCCAAAGTATCATAGAGGCACACATCAAATTAACATTTTCTCTTTCCACAGCATTCTTCCAACAAAATTTCTGACTGCTCAATGACTGTTCTAGCCCAGTTTCATTGATGTACCTTCTGTTCCTCTTGAAATCTTAAAGCAGAAATTGAAGGATCTGGTATTTTGCTTTTAAATTGTCCATATCAGCATAATTCAAGAATAGGATTGAAAAATCAAATAAGACTACCAAAGTCTACAGGTAACTGCCTTAAAACCATATTAACATCAAAAATCCTCATTTATAGCTCCTGTTTATCTTTTACAATGACTGAAACATTACCCTTTGTTACCTTCTCTTAGTTTGTAATATTGTCCTGCGTATCTGCATTCAGCAAATATTTTGTACCAAAAAAAAAAATAGTAAATATCTTCAGTGAGCAATGAAGTCAAATATTCCCCCCCTCCATTAGGTTCTAGGGAAAGGTATCCATTATTTCCATCAAAATCACTAAGGCGCTTTTGACTCCTGTTTCTCACTTTCTTGCCCTGTGTACCACGCTATTGTTGGGAGTAACTTTGGTTCTCCTACTGTGTTTCCTGACTGCTGGAGGATGTTCTGCCAACCATGGACACATAGCCCCCTCTGCCAGCAAGTGGTAGAAACTCTCCCTGCATTAAAAAAAAAAAAAAAAAAAAAAAATTCACGCTTAGGTTTTTTAATTATTTTTGAAATACACATCTAATCGCTCAACCTTTCATGGATTTCCTTTATTCCCCAAAACTCCTAAAACATATTGATTACCTTTGTTTCCCAAGCTGCGGCAACTACTGTTCTGAAAACATACTTCGAGGATTTCAGCTGTTTGTGCAGAGCAAGGTGGCTGTCACAGAGCACCAGACGTGAAAAAATTCTTATTACCTTCTCCTGTCCCAAATGCAGGCATAATATTTAAACAAAGTTTAGGCACATGAATAATGAAAATCTGGTGAAGCACTTACTCTGGACTCATAAGCAATGTTGAATGCAGAATATCCATTAGTTTCTTGACAACATGGATTATTTATAGGCAAGTCTGATAGCACCACCTATTATTAAGGTTGCTCAATGCTTCCTATTTTATGACCCCTGGTTTCAGTCTTTTTATGCCTTTGCCACCTGGGATGACTATTGCATACTGATGTCTGCCTTCAACAATCCTTGTTGAAAGTTCAAACCCTTTCAGGAGCAAAATTATTGAGAAATGCAATATTTCTGTTCATGTTTTACAGGAATCTGGGAACCTTGCTGAAATTTTTCATTACTCTGCAGGAACTTGAACTCTGTCAGAACACCATGTATTTTTTATCTGCATGTAAGAAATATGCCAAATATGGCAAATTTATAAGCATATTGGGGGGGGGACCCTAAACAAACAACAAGCAAAACAACCCATTTTTCATATGAACAGAAGAAAAAAAAACACCACCACTGAAGACCTCACTGCCACTGAACACTTGCTATTTATATATGAATCATTCCTGCCTAATAAGAATGTATATGCTAACCCAAGGCTATGGAGAGGGGAGGAAAAGCTTGGTTTTCCCTCCTGGAATAGCGGTTCTGTGGTGTCTAAAAGAAACAAGTTAATGTAATGCTGGTTTTGAGCACATTGCCTGAGACTGAGAGCAGCATGACATTACTAACGCTGTGCCACTGTTTTCAGTGGTGATGTCAATTTGTCTACTGACAGAGAAAAGCCTCCCTGTTATCTGCTGCTTGTACCCTGAGCACTTCTGGGCTTTGAGTCAATTAGCACATTCTTCTAGCCTGTACAATTGTTGGTTTCAACTGCAATAAGGAATTAAGTGCCTACAGGAACCTGAGACATTTTTTGATCCTACACTGAAAAGGGCTACTCTAAAATAATGTTCAAGTTTTCATATACGAAACATGTGCATGCTTAGAATCTACTGACGACAGGCAGGTCTCATTCAGCCAGATTTGCATCTCAGGCATATGTAGAAACAGAACAAGAAATAGTTCCTGGCATAAACACTGTAGAGAAGCAAACAACTAAGAGATTCAATGCATCCAGGGAAGTAAAAGGAAATGAGTTGTGATTCCTTACACAGTGTTTTGTAATGCAGATAAAGTTCCAGTGCAATCACAGCTCTGTTGCCCTTCGTGCCTGTGAGGGAGAAGTGGTCTGTACATGTACACACCTGGAAAATGCTAAGGGTCAAACACCACAGCACTCTAACATTGACTTCAAATTGCAAAAGCCACTCCAAAGAAAACTCCAGCACAGAAAAGAGGTTGAACTGTTTCCTCTTTAGTTGCAATCTCTTGCTATGTTTCCAAAAGTGAGGCAAATAGATCTCAGCTGAAGAATTAGGACAAAAAACCAGTACAGCTCCAAACATACCAAACTTCTGGATAGCTTAATCAGTACGTGCCTTTACAGACATAAACAGCATGAAATAAAACCAGGGATGCAAAGGCATGTGAAGTGGTTTCTATGTCACACCAGGGTGACAGGAATCTACAGAGGAAAGACCAGCCTGCTGTTCCCATTCAGAAGAGTAATCAGGTCGCTTTTGCAATCCAGTTGGCCTTTACTGGCCTCCTGCCTATGCTGGAGTCATCCAGTTGTCAGAGCACCATGCTGCTCCTGCTACAGCCTTTCATCGCTGCCAACTCCTGAATTACTGGAAAATTACTTGGCAAAATGACATGTGGATAAAAAGGGAGAATCCCAGAATTTCCCTCATCATAGATGAAAAGGAATATTCCATTGCTGTGTTCTCTACTAAAAAAATTAAATTAACTCACATTACCTCATTTGTGTATCAGTTTTTAATAGCTCTTATGTTAGACGAAAAAAGTGAAGATGCTGAAGACTGCCACAAGTAAGCAAAAGAAATACGAAGTTCGCACTGAACAAGTGCACTACTATGCTACAATTTATTGCTTGTGCTGTTTTATTCTCCCCAGTTTCATTACAAGTGGAAACTCAGTTTTTGCACTTTCCTAAGAATTTGGGAAACCAGCAGAGGTTAAAGTAGGAAAGGGAACACATGCCTCAGGCAATACAGCCTGAACTAAGCTTTTGTAAAAAAATCCCCACAGCAAAGTTAGATTGGTGAAATAAAATGGCCCAAAGACAGATCTGTTGAGTTAGTTTGCTTTTAAGGCTGTGCACCGAGTTCAATATTGAACTTCAGTGGAAAAGGAACAATTAAATGCTGTGCCTCTTAAGAATGCACAACTTTAAGAAGATTCTTCCAGCCTGAGGTTTCAGCCAAATCATACCCTTTCTAGAAGGTGCTTGCAACTACTTTCCCTGTTGTTGTTTTTAAAGCATTTCTACTATGATATTTGTCATTGTTTCCACTGCACTTCTACATTTAAGACTGTTTTTGCATGTTTAGTGACTTCTTGTTTCTTCACCTTTAAAACTCTCTTGTGCAGTAAACAGAGACAAACCCAAAAGCCCTGATAAAAAGCTTAACCTTCTAAATGGGTTCACAGGAGGAAGTCATGCATGTTTAGTCTTCTATTCCTCAACAGATCTCTTACCAGATCCTGAACTGTAGCAAGATAAACACCCTAATTTTACACAATCATTTTTATTGTAGAAAACAAAAAAAAAAAAATCACAGAAGAAAGGCTCAAAACTATTCTTCAGAAAGATCTCAATGTTTGTAACAGTTATACCTAGAAAACCCAGAGAAGTTAGTGTTCTTTTGGATGTGCTAGACAGATATATGAGAGACAGTTTCTACCAGAGAACTTACTATCAAAACATCAGGTATGACACAGACAAACAAGAGTGAAAAGGAAGCAAGGGCAGAATGAAAAATAAAGCAATTAAAGTCAGATGAAGGTAACCTTGGTCAATGATTTTTTGCATGAACCATTTTAGGGGAAGATGTTAAATGCCCTATCTCAATAATAGTCTCTTAAGTAAGTATATAGCAGAAATACATTCATAATTAAGCCAGCATTGCACAGCAGGTACAAAACAGCATTCCAGGAAGAGGAACTGGTCATGGTAGAAAAGTTATGCTGAGCTGAGGAATTTTTATTTCCTCCTTCATGGACACTAACTCTTGCATCTTTACCTACCATATCTTACACGTAGACATGTTGTGACTGTACACATGTATTTTAAATATATAGAAATAAATATAAATTAATATACATAGTATTTTATCAAGCTGGGAACACACAAAAAAGTTCAACAAAACAAACAAAAAAAACCCACCCAGAATGTCTGGAAGGTCTTATCATAGGTAACATTCATATAGTACAGAATACATTAAGTTCATTCCCCAAATGAAAGCGTATAAAACAGAATGGTCATGACAAAAACCAATGAAACCGTAAGGAGACTTTTCAAATCTTCCCTTTTACTGGCAGCCCAGAGAAGTTTCTCACAAGATCTCTGTGATACTTCTAAGTCTCTTTTCAGAACTATACCTAGGCATAGAGCAGAAATATAGCCAGGATCCCTGGAGTGGCATGGAAAAGATAGAAGCCTACAGAGAGTGTGAAGAAAAATCCACTAGGAGAGCTTCAGATTTAGCATACTTTGATAAGTAACTCCTGTCATATACAATATACCTTTATATCTCTTATATACATAGGAAGTTTACATATTAATGTTTGCATGATGGTAAATCGGAGGACTGCTTCATTAGATTTGAAGGAGCACTTCTCCTCAGGCCAGGCCTCTGGTTTGACTCAGATTGAATTACAAAGCTAAACAGAACAGGAAGGATCTGTGCTCCTAATTCTGTTTGATAGATCACTTTGTCATTCTCAGATGCCAGATTGAAGATAGCCGCCTCTTCCTTGGCAAAGAACAGCAGTTTTAAGCTCCAGGCTATCAGGGAGAGCAAGCGCCTACAGTACGTGCACAGACTGACAGTTGCATTAAGATGTTCCCTGCCGTTTCCTTAAAAACTTATGGCAACCTGCTCATTATTAGCCTTCTGTAGTTGGAGGGAGTTAAATTGGGTGAGATGAAGTGGAAGTCACAGCTGAGGGTGCTCTGGGCTGTAACACCGCAGAGTAACCGCACAGCTCTGCAGATGTGCTGACTGGGGAATCACCCTATCAGAATATGAGGCAGGTTTAGTGGAGATTATGGCAAGTGAATGGAAAAAGTCTTCAGGATATTAGTTTTTTCCCATTCTTTCTGAATCTGAGGGGATTCAAAGGCACTTCATTGCCATAACTGTTTCATGTTTAATTATGGTTGTTGAAAGCTCTTCTCTTAATTTGCTGTACAACTCTCAAATTACCGATTAGGGAAAAAAAAAAATAGACAAAATGTAAAGGCACATCTGAGAACATGTGGAGTCCATTAACAAAAAAAATTCATGGCTTATTTTCACTTATCCATAGTTACTATTTGTAAAGGGCTTTTACTTTTTGAAATTTTTCAGGTGCAATCTGAAAGGATGTAAAACAGACTTAAGCCAACATATGTGGGTCCACTCACAAACTTATCAGTTAAAGTAAATTCAATACCGTCCTCACTACGGTACTACTGTACCTATACTTAAAAACCTGCAATTTCTCTCCCTTAAGACATGTTTTCCAATATACTAAGCCACAAAAAAATTTTGGAGTAAAATAACAAGGGTGGAAGGTTTCAGTAGTTTTCAGAGAACTGGGGTAGCTGACTGCTATTCTGCTCTAACTGCTTGAGCAATAAGAGGTGCACAGGCCCCCAAAGCTCACTGGTAATGAAGCCTCAGACATTTCTGATACACTACTACAATAATAACATGTTGCTCTTGCACAGGATCTTTCCCATAAGACAGATACAAAGAGAGGAAATAGTAAACGTCATAGGCCCTCTAGAGGTAAGGTCAGTGTTACTCACAACTGACAAGTTTTGTGTGACATAAAAATTACTGAAATAAAGTCCTCACTGAGGACTTTTTCAAGCATCTCAAAACACTTCAGAGATGAAGTCTGGTATTTCTATAGACACAGGGACAGAAGAAGTTTTCCAAGGCTAAAGTTGAGAATCTAGTCATGGCCACACCCCATGCTTGTTCAATTTTCTAGCCTCTATCCTTGATAAATCTTACTGTAAGTAAATTTATTCACTATGTCTTAATAAAGCCTTAATTTTTCCAAATATATATGTTTAATTCCTTAAGACATTTATCATGCAATACCGATTACCTGGGGAAATAAGACTCATAAGAAATAAACTGCTCATATGCAAGAAACTACATGTACAAGAAATAGCACTAAAACACACACAGCTGCTGAAGAAAGCTCCCTCACTTGTCTGTTTCCAGTCAGACTGTTAACCAGGAATCAGGTTTGCTATTTACAGCTGAGGGCTAGAAGAAAGACAGGATGAAAATTATGCTGATTTGAAATACATCATCTCCTGAAATTCCTTTAGAACAGCTGGAACATGCAACTGCTCCAGTTTAAGACTAGAAATGAGGTTCTGTCCCTAAGAGTGGATAGACAGGAGTGGATAAACATGAAGTAGGGTGCATGAAATAGACAAAAAGGAAAATTGTATCTACATTCTGCTGGTCCCACTTTTTCCAAATCCTCACCATTGCAATAGGAGTTCAGACGGCTGTTCATGGAGCCCTGGTGGAGCCACCGCAGCCACAGGGGGCTCAGCTGACAGAGCTCTTTTGCCAGACAGGCTTTGAGAATAAGCATCGAAGCACTGGAGAGCAACACTGGCTGGATGACCTCCACAGGAAGGAAAAGACTTGGACCATTTGGAGAGGAGGCTGTTGGGGGAACTTATGGTAAAGCGTAAAGAATGTGTTGCAAAGGAGAATGTTAATAGGAATTCAACCTTTCCTTACTTGAAGGCATTCGGTCATTTCAAATGAGGTTGGTTGCATAAGCTGAAAAAGTGGATCTAGGTGAACAAATCTGCTCTGCCCTAATCTGTGGCCATTTCAACTCTTTTGAAATACACATAATTTCATCATCAAGAAAAAAAATCCTCAATGAGGTCAATCAGCCTCCACTACAGGATCCTGAAGCTGTGATAAAGCATGAGATAATATATCAAAAGTAAGTCCCAACTTTCAGCCTTAGACTTAGCTAGACCTCTTTAAGCCCCACAGCGCAGCTAAGTTTTTTTTTTCCTTAGCTTCTTTTAGTTAATCTGGATAGTTTTTGTCTACAGTATACATGGGGCCACACTCATGTTGTTTCTAGCATGAATGAGGGATTATGTAGTAAGGTACAGAAGAACAGATAGAGGCAAAGAATTATTAGTTTTCGGAAAAGTAAAATCTATTTAGATATTCTAGACATTATCCAAAGGAAGAGATTCCTACATCCCCCACTAGAAATGCTATTCATTTATCTTCAACTAAAACTACCATTTTTAACAACAAAGTAATTTTATAGCATTGTGCAGTTGCTGCAGGACCAAGGAATGGAACAAGCATAAGTCCTACAGTAAATGGGATGGAAATTAAGCATATGGAATAATTCATATAGTGCATGGATAAGGACCAGAGGAAATAATGTTATCCACCATTGTTGTAATTTGGAAAATGCTAGGTGTTTGTCATTCATTTAAAATCCTATGAGCAGTAAAATAGCTCATGCCTCATATAATCTGCCTTAAACTTTCTTGCCACAATAGTTCTCTCAGACTTAATTTCACCTGCTATGAATTGATGTATGATGAAGGCAAATAGGAGTCTGCTTTTAAGTTGTGATGTTTTGCATTCTTTGTTGCTACTAAATTTAAGACTGACCAAGTTTTCATTAGACAAGCCTATTTATTCACAGATGAAAAGTAAATAGAAATCCTTATAGCTTTTTGTGGTTTATTATTCAGACATCTTTGCAGACAAACCCGACAAGCTGGCTCCCTGGAAAATAAAGAATATTTGGCTGTGATTAGTTGCTATTTTCCTTAAGAAAGTGGCTCTTGTTTAAATTTGGCTCCCCCTATTTTGATGGAGTAACTAGGAGTCTTTTTGAGAGGGGAAAGGCAGACATCAGTTCTTCATCAAATATTTGATTATTACAGTGGTATTTCTGTTTGATATGTAGTGCACACAACTTCACTTCTGATCACATTTTCCATTATTGCTTTTCCAGACCAAAATAATATACTATTTTAAATTTCATTTAGAAAAGGTCTGAAACTACTCTAGATGGAATTTGAGAAGTTTAATCACTTAATATATCATTAGAAAGTAGGAATTCATTGGCTGTAGTATTTTCAATAATTTGGTAATCTGTTCTGCAAAGAGATTCACTGAGTACTTCAGTGGAAAAGCAAACATCTTTATTACAAGTTTTCTGTAATGTGCTAGTGCACTGGGACTTGGCATGCCTGCCTTTCTCATCTAATTAAAAAAGAGATGATTCATTGATAAGGGAAATGATTCCTAAAGTAAATGGCAGTCTCCTCTGTGCTTTGGTATGTGTAAGCAGTAACTGGAAACTGTCTCGATTTTGCCATGAAAGAAGAAAATAAAAAATGTTTTATCTCAAATCTGTGCACAGCCCATCAGTGGTAGTGAGGGGCTTCAAGATACGTGGACAAGCAAACACTTCACTCAAAGATAATTACTCTTCTTCTGAAGCTGGCCACAGCACTGCACTGAGAAGGCTACCAAATGCAATGTCCTGCAAGAAGATACCATTGGTAAAGGGAAAAAGTTTGAATGGTCAGAAAGGTAATCTTCACCTTTGTCTCCATTTTTGCTTCCAGAACAATCCTTGGGACAAATTCTAGGGTTTGTCTATTGCTTAAAGTACTAGTGTTAAAGACTTTAAGAGAGGAATTAGAAAACCAGCTCACTGTATTAAATGGAAGACATTAATTTGACTAAGTGTAAGTCAAATGGCACTTGCCAGCAGGAGGAAGAGAATTCCTGCATTGTTAAATGCCACAAGAGAATCCCCTGCCAAAACCTTCCAAAAAGATATTATGTTAAAAATGCTACATCATCAGAAGCTCCCACTGGCAAATCAGCGCTCCCCCTTTTACCATCTCTGTCCCAAGGACACCTTCTGCCCATGAAAGCTCTGATGTGTTAGCCCCTTCACAGATGTCACACATTAGTCAGGAAACACAAATATTTCATAATGGCATGCTCTTAACTTCTAGATTGTGCTTTTGTTGAATGAGCTTCATTTGAAAACATACACAACTATAGGTTTACAATCAGTGCAACCCCAAAATGTGCGTAGCTTACCCATTTATTTGTGCTGAAGTTGGAACAGCATCAATATGCCAGACTTGTTGAGATAAAATCTGATCCAACATCCAAGGTTTATGAGTGATATTTTTTATGTTTCCTAAATAGAAGAATGAATCATAGTTCTTGACCACTCTGCATCTGGATTTGAATTTCATGCATCTTTTACAGTTTCAAAACAAAGTTAATGGATGCTGCTGTGACTCATATTAGCCATCACACCACATTAAAAAAATTCCCTTCAAGACTGAGTGCTTGAGCTAGAGGGCAGACTACATCCCCTGTAAACTCAATTCCTTCTTCTCTTGATGAATGTTATCACTTCCTTTATTTCAGTTTTATATCATTATATTGGCCTGATCCACTGAAACCCATTTCAAAGAAGATCAAAACTGTGATCCATTTTTCTTACAGAAATGTGAGAATAAACATTACGAATTAAATTAAGGCCACATCGCATTTTAAAAATTATCTAAACAGTCACATTCTATTGTACTCATTACCTATTTCTCCATTCCATTCCAAGCAGAACACTCATGAAACATGATTTATCACAAACTAGAAGCTTGGCATACCTAAAGTTGCCTAAAATGAGCAACACAGTAAATCTTATCCTGAATATAATGTATTTTTGCATTACCAGGCATGCACACCAGCTGCTGAACAGTGTGAGTGACACACAAGGCTTATCTAAAACAAAAGGCTAATCATCCTGGTTAACCTGAGTACTTGGGATTCTTTTGTCGTCTTTAGCATTAGTTTGGTGAAAATAGGCTCCCAATTTAAATACCTATTATATAAATACATAAAGAAACACTGATGTCATGGAAGTCAGCCATTTGAAATGCAGATTCAGAGAACAATTTAGTTTGTTTAGGAGAGAAGACTCCTGTCTGGTGGAGTTCTGAGTGTCTCTGCAGATGGAGGCTCTACCACATCTGTGGACACTGTTATTGCCTGGCTACCTTTTTTCCTTGATATCTCATAGGATTTTCCCTCGTTGCTACCTGTGTCTGTTGCCTCTCATCTGAGTCCATCTTCCCTGAACCTTCCCTCTGCTGGGTAGATCCAGCCCTGTTGATGAGCCAGAACAACACCACACAAACAGGCTGTCCACACTACCTGCATTCTACAGCAATGCAGCAGTGGCTATGAAATATCAGATCCTCTTCCACTCCTTTATGCTTTCTTTTATACAGTCCCCACTGTCAGCCCCCAGCCTGGTAATAGATATTTGAATATATTAACCTTGCAGGAATAAGAAGAATTTATCTGGCTCAGGCCCAGAAGTTCAAGCATATATCAGCTTCTGAATCTGAACCACTTGTCTGTATTGACAACTTTAACAAGATTTAAACTATGAAATTGGACTCCCTCCTAAGTATCCCATAAGCAATTTTTTCTAATATCAACTCTAGAATAAAGATGCTGTGATATAAATTAGCAGAAGTATGCTAAAAATTAGACCATGTATTTCTAAACCTTCAAGAAAACATTTTATTAAAAACTCCATTTAAAAAACTATTCAATAAAATTGTTATTTATCATTCTTTTCAAGTTAGAGGGTCACCTCTGACATTTTCTCTGAACTACCTTTCCTATTTCTACCTCAAATTTCATTATTATCACAAAAGGCCAGATTCAGACCAGATGTTACCAGGCAAAAATCGACGGACTCCTTCAGTGAAGAAGTTACGCCTAAGTCCTGTAGGACTGAATTTAGCTCCACAAGCTCTCACTGGCAAAAAAAATGATGGTGCCGTCTGCCCATCACAGCCAGACAGAACCATCCTTCTGAGGAGACACTGAGGAACATCGTATTTCCCAGAGCGGGAGCAATCTCCCCTGAATCTCCACATGGTCGGCAGTGTGCCATTAAAGCCACTTAGGAAAACAAGCCCTCTATAAACAGATTATCTAACAGAAAATTTTTGTCAGTATTGCTTCATCTTCTATAATACACCATTCTAATGCTGTTTTACTACTGCAGAAAGAGAATTAAAATCTAGAAGCAGCAAATGTAAAATTTCTGAATCATTTTCATTTATTATGAAAAATAATATTCCAGTACTAAAGCCAGCTTTTTTATCTGTGACAGTATTTCATAGGTCTGGTGTCTGGCAGTAAAGAAAGCACTAAGTATGTGAAAACATCGGCATAACCTAAGTGAGGATTTTGTTCAACAGTAATTCCTAAAAATTTTTCCAACAGAAAGAAGGAAGCTCTCCATATGCTCCACTTGAACTGAACTAACCTTTACAACCTGCATTGCTGAAAACAAACTCATTTGCTAAATACTTGTAGTGCAGCTTTCATTAACACAATCACCTAAGTCAGTTGTACTCTATTATTTATCAGCATCTGCACAATACCTCACTGGAAAACACAGAGCTTTCCATGGCAAAACCATGCCTTCATGCTCTCTATGTCAGTCAAGCCCAGTCCAACAAAAATGTTATCAGCACCCCAGAGATCTAACTGCAGCTCCACTGAAAAGCATATAAATTGAGTGTACCCTGTGTTGAAAGAGCAACACGTCTGACCTAAACCTTAAAATCCTGAGAGATAAAAAAAAAATAAATTTTAAAAAGTTAAAAACATAATACCAGAATTAAAATTTGGAGTTAGATATCAGTGTAGTTCAAATTATGGCCTTCTTAAATAGAGCACTTCAAATACAAGTACCTTAAATGTACATTGTAATGCTGATTGCAGGCTGTAAAGTCATATCATTAAAAATTTTTTAGAAAAAATTCATGCAGATGGATTTTTCAGTTGGGGAAAAAAACAATTTTGATCAGCATTCTTCAAATTTGCATCTACTTTGGCAAATTATTTTGATTTAAAAAGGGAAGAAAAAAGGGGAAAACATCAATATTCTGCTACAGTATTTTCAAACTAAAAACTGATGCATCATTTCAAGGCCAAATTTACTTCTTTAAACATTTGAAAATGAAAATAATATAAAATATTCAGGCTTAGATTAAATATTTGAAATAAATACCCTATTAGTTTTTAGTTTATTTTAAATTTTTTCATATCAATGTAAAAAATGTTTCACCGACAAGGAGGGAAGTTCCCAAATGATAATTTTCTACCTATTAAGGAGGGTTTATTTTCAGCGTGCTTGGCCAAGAATTATTCTTTGTCCTCTCCACCACCATTCCACCAACATTTTCAACTTCCTGTTATGAGTTCTCATAAACACATCATCAAAAATATAGAAAATGCCTTAATTTTAGGTGTTAATCCAAATAGGATCGGGGTAGCAAAGTATAACAAAACTGATTAATAGAAACAGAGGAAGCATAAGGGACTCTCAGATGTATTCTTTTACAGCTCTACAGAATGAGAGCAAGACTCGGGTCTATCATCTTTCATTCAGAGGATGTTCTCAAATCAGGGGCAATTTTTTTTCTTTAATTTCAACAGGAACAAGCCTAGAGCTGAACAAAATTAAAAATTATGGACTTGATGTAGATAACATTATCTAGCAGCTGTTATGTGGAAAATTATAACCGATTATCGCAGTGGTACCTACTGGCCTTAAAACACTTGCATTTATTAAAACATTATGAAGAGATAAGAATTGCAGTCCAAGTCTTGGAAATTCGATTTAGACACAGCAAACAAATATTTCTTGGATGTCCTAAATGGCCAAAGCTTCACAGAAACCAAAGAAACCACACTGACATACTCAGTCAGCACATACAGTTTTCATATGGCAGTGTTTTATGAAATATATAATTATTTAATGTATATATACACATATGTATTTTACATGTATAATGCTTTTTGAATGTTTTCCATTTTAATATAAATCTACAGTACAAGGTATTGTATTCTGTAAGATATATCAAATGAACTGAGCTTAACCCAATTTTATTATGTCAGTATGAAGATGAAATGTGGCATAAAAAATAACTGAATTTTTTTAAAAAATATAGCAGAGTTCATATATGTCCTACAAACAAAAACATAGGACAAGAGCCCTTTAACTGCTCACATTTTTATACATAGCTGTTAATAAGTCCTTAGGCCAATTATTTGTGTGTTCCACCACTCAAAGTAAAAAAATCCTGTTTTACCATCCAGACCATGGTGGTATTCACCCACGTGGCAAACACCTGGGGAGGATAACATCTTAAACCAGTGCTGCTGAACTCACTAAACCTGACAGTCCTGTGTTCACAGTATGGAAAACGTGGAAGATAATGATTTCTTTCCTTTGACTGTCTGCATGGATTATAAATCCTTCATGGCAGCTTTTCTCTCAGAGTCCCTCTCTATGAAAAAATCTGCTCCAGTAGGATAAGGCCTGCAGGAATGTCCGGGGCTTCTGGCATCAAACTGTGACTACTAAGATAAGGCGTGGCTACGTTAAACTTCCTCATTTCAAATACTGAATGCAGGTTTCTGTTAAGAGTGACTGGACACGCAACACCAAACATGGGTGCTAACAAGTCCGCATGAGCTGAATGCAGTTCTTTGGCAAAAAACTTTAGGGAGTAAAACCAAGCACGTGCAAAGTAAACATAACAGACAGGTAACACCTACTGAAAAAGTTGCCACAGAAATCTCACAGAGAAAAATATTCAGAGCCTATTTAACCCAAACAGTAACCTTTCTAGAATTAGTCTAGGCCCTTATTCTCTTAGATAATTTCACTGTTACTTGCCCTGTTTCTGTTCCTTTCTGTCACCATCAACAGCAGAAACCATGTGGCACCATTGTCATTGCCATGTCATTACCTGTTCCAGCAGAAATACAGTAATAAACAAACAAGCATCCCTGCCTTTTTTTTTTCTTTTTTTTTTTTTTTTTTACAAAACCTGTACAGAGGGAAGCAAAAAAAAACACAATAGTGCCCCAAAACGATTCAGTCAATGAACATGACTGACTGCTATCAGTTACCACACTGGAAATGTTGTGGGAGGTTTCCTGGCCTGTTTGTAGTTGCGTGTGCTTGTTTTTACAAGGTTCTCCACCAAGAACAAAACACCAGCAAGCCTTGTGTCTCCTGTAGAGTTGATTATATTAGATCATTTTATCTTAGTGACAGAGGGGAGAGACAGGCTGGGCGTGATGAATGGCTATTGTTATACCCTACCTGACCACCCTGGCGCCCACCCAGGCACGCAGCCTGATGGCAATCAGGTAGCCTGACTCATGTGATATTTGACAAAGGATAGGTCAAGATCCTCCCCATCTGTTATCAGGAAAAGCCTTCTGTTTACTCGCAGCAATACTGCAGTGTTAAATGTACCACTGAAAAATGTGTAGAAATAAGAAGTGCAGTTTGTAGGTTTCCCTGCTATTGTATTTACATGATTAAAAAGGAAAATTAAGCATTTAGATTGGAACAAATGGCAGCTCTCTTCTGTCAGCACAGCCTAGCAAACACATATACTTAAAACAGTGTTCTTTATCATCACTGACATAGTCAAATGTGAACATCTAGAGTTAGCCACCCATATCTGTGCTCAGCTACCTAAATTATGAGTCTGCTGTGAAACTTATGTAGAACTGACTCACAAGGAAAATTTTAGAAGGTACCACAAGCCTTCAGACAAATCCCAGTATTTGGCTCCATCTGATGTATGTAGCTGCAGCTTGAAAACTCAGAAATGAGAGCATTTCCTTTGTGAGAGAAGAAATTCCAGGAACTGCAATATGGAACTGCACACAGGGAATTACTAATATATTAAAGTAAAAACCTTCTCCTACCTCTAATGACATGAAATAAAATGCAAAATGTTGAGCATTAAGTGTATCTATATGATCAAGCAACATTTTAGTTTTGGATTGTCTAATCTGAATATCCACAGGCATCTGAACTTTTCAACTGCAACTATAACCCTGCACCCTTGTGGAAGAAGTACTGTAGTACCAGACTAGATGATATGTTCCTTTAGTCACAAAGTCTTTGAGGTAAGCTGATTATAAAGAGAGCACCTTATACATTCAAGAGTAGAGTCATATGTACCTTGTGTGTATTATGGCAGTATATTAATCCTACTCAGTATGGGACTGCATGCTTCCAGGCAGCTTTCCTTGCCTTTGCTAGAAAATAAGGTAAACTTTTTACTATTCTTCCTGTATAGGCTTCATCGTTTGTCAATTTGCCAATATTAACAGAAAGCAATTTATTGCAATAATTAATATCCATTAATAATTTATTACTAAGAATAGTAATTATTATTCTGTAGAGAATTATTTTTGATAGATTAGGCAGGCACGTACTTTCCTACTCTTAAAGTTGGCCTTGTTGCTAAGCAGCAAACAATAACAGCACACACTTAGGAAGATCTCACCAAATAAACTATCATCATCCTGTTGGTTTGTTTTGACCTGCGCCAAATACTGCGATTTTCCTATTTGATAGTTTTTTGCGTGCTTTGGACTTTGTTCATTTATAACTTGAGGGTTTAATTTTCTTTTTATTCAAGAAAGTCACATGCAACTATTTCCTGTTTCTGCAGGCTGAGGGGGCAAAGATGATCAGCTGCAGAGTTTTACTATTAGCGAGCTCAGCCAAAAAGCAATGTCTGTTCATCAACTGCATCACGCACAACCACACATGTCACTGGACAACTTTTAGCAAAACTAAAATCCCCTGTGGAAGGACAAGGCAGACAGCAGGCTGAAGGGCACAGGACCTGAGCACAAAGTTTTTTTTATTTAAACCATCACTGCATAGCCAAGATCCCAACTCGCAACCGTTGCAGTGCCAACAGTTGAATTTAACAAAAGTTGGGAATGAAGACTGGGCCTTACTTCAGTCTATAATTGCACAGATGCTTCCAGAAGTTACGTACTGTAATTATATCTCCCTATATGATGTAGGGGCTTCTGTATGTGGTAGCAGCAACTCAGGTACTATATCATAACAGCACTCCAGAATGACAAGTGGAGTAAATCTTCTCTAGTTCTGTGGAACTGTAACACATCACGGTCACAGAGTTCTCCAACACAGTTTTATTGCCCTTTATAAATTATTAGTTAAGAGACAAATACTTCTGGCAAAGTCCTTAGACAGTATGGCGATGAATTTCCTTGTCATTTGCTACTGACTATCACACGGTTTGTCTCTATGAGAGTAGCAGATTTAAATGGGCACCTTGAACACACACAGTTCCTGAAATGGGGGTTTCTTTCTTTCCTTTGTGTAGTTAAAGCTGGAGCAAATCCCTGTACTGGGCCAACAGAAACAGTGACATACAATGGAAAGAACTTCCCCTTTTCCATGCAGTCCAACCTGAGGCTTGGTATCCCCACTGAATACTGGACACCAGTAGGTTTTGAGCAGTGGTGCAACTGTTTGCATTTGTGCTGAGTGGCCCATAGGTCCTTCAGATCTAAGTAGGAATGTTCTACACCTACTTTGCACTTTGTAGGTAAATGCAACAGCAGAGTGCCTAAGGCAATGAAGAAGTGCAAACTCATACAGCTGGTAAAGAGGTAAAACCTAAAAAACTTGAATAGGTAGGATGAAGAACTCTATGAAAAGGGGTAAACCAGCTCTTGTCAATCCAAAATAGTCAATATCAAAAAGTGGTTTTGTTATACAATTAAAATTCATGCGCAATCCATAAATTCACCCTTAATTGCCATAATCCTATGGAAGGACAATAAAGATTCATTACACAAACTTTTCTCCTAATATTTTCTACTATAAAAAACCCCTATGGCCCATTGCATATATTTTATAAATCATACATGTCACTTTACAAACATCCTCACAATGCAGTGAAGCATAAAGCTGCATTCAGTATGGCAATTTCTGAATTTAGAGACAAAAGAAAAAAAAATCGTTTTGCAATGAACAGTAATGCAGTTTTCGTATCATTCATGCTCAGTTCGGATAGGAACAATTCCATGACTTGAGATAAGGAAGCTTTGGTAAACATGCCAGACTTCAGCTGCCCCAAGAAGACACACTGTGCAAATCAGTAGATTTTCAGGTGGCAATAACTGCATGTGTACCTCTGATAAAACGTGGAAACAGAAGTGTATGTGTGCCTTTGATACAGAGAGACAGGCAAAGTTGTGTTAGTGAAGCTGAGGCAGGAAGAGTATCTGTATGGCAAAAGTGAAAACCAGTTATTATGGACAACAGCACAGCATATGGGGCAGGCACATATTGTACACAGCTTACTAAACTATAGGTCTCTAAATATAAGCCCCCAAAGAAACCTTTGGACTTAAATAGCAAGTCCTGCATAACATCACATAATGTTGGGGGGGTTGGGGTTTTGGGGTTTGTGGGGGTTTTTGTTTGTTTTGTGTGTGTGTGTGTGTGTGTGTTTTGGTTTTTTTTGGGGGGGTGGGGTTTCTGGAAAATAACTTTTGTTGCTGGCTTATTCCTAGAATTAAGCTGCACTCACATAAAAGTAAAGTGGAAAAATGAAGCTTTCACATCTATTTTTGTTCAAAATCGTGTCTCTTACAATGTGAGTCTTAATCCAGAACTCAGAAAATGCTCAAGTCAAACACAAAGCTGTGCAGTCACGTTCATATTTAAAGTTTACTATTATTTCTTGGGGCACTTCCCACCAGATAAAAAGGTTTCTAATTATATTCTCAAATGAGACTCGTGCATCCTCTGCTTCTGGAGTGCTTTTGGCTTTGCACTGATAGTCTGGGTCCCCAAGGGAGAATCACAGATTCCACTGCACACAACCAAATGCTTTGCAAACATCAAATTTTGATGCAACTCAAACAAAGCAAGGACTGTCAGGCAGCTCATGTCACACAAAGATAGACACAGACATAGCTAATGACAACATTCTTCCCTAATAAATGTATGTTCAAATATATCACTCATTGCAGATATATATTTCTACCAACTTAGCGAGGTGGCATACAATTATCTTGCTAATCAAAGGACTAATTTACACATATTCTATCCATATAGAGTGGATCAAACTTGTGTGTCACTACAAATATATATTTACAATGAGCTTTGAAAATATTTATATCTAAATTACCACATCTCCAAAATCACTCATTAAAAAAAAAAAATTCCTTCAAAATCCCCCCTCAGGATGCTTGTAGTCTGTGTTACTAACTGCAAATGAAAAATATGATCATTAATTTATGGCCCTGTCTCACACCATAAGGGTTCAAGTCTGTGATGTTCACGGGTCCAAGATCCTCTGTTTCAGCAAATTGATCTACTGTCTAAATTCCTAGGAGGACACCTATGTGCTAATGAAAACAATGCAACAATAAATTAGTAATGAATAAGTAAATCCAGCACTGACAGGAAATAAATGCATATGTAATTGTTTAGATTTCTTAAAAACTAGTCTGTGTGCCAGTTCCTGTTCCACGCATAATAATTAAGGTTTTTATCCTTTTGGTTGATGTGACTCTTACTAAAGTTTTAAAACATGCTTCCTACTTCATCTATAAAATTTAATTTGCAAGGTATTTGATAACACAAGACACAGGAAAATGGAAATATACTATTAATATCTTCTTTTCCGGATATATTACACTTAGGGAAAAAGTTATTACTAGCCTAAAATCTAGAGAGTGTTGGTTGTAACTAAATAGTTCCTTTGAGAAATTTACAGGAAGAAGTATGCTTTTGAAACAATCATGTGTATAAATAGTTATCAGAAACATGACAGTATAACATTCTGCCTCATCATTTTCCATGTATTAGTTTAAGAACCCAAATTTCTGTAGGAAAAAAAAATGAAACTGCAAAAAACCCTATACTTTTAACTACACATTTTGGATTCAATCCAACAAAGGCAAAGGAAAAAAACAGGGAAAAATACAATGGTAGAAAGACTACTCCTGTATGATAAGATAGTTGGATTCAGCCTGTCCACACTATGTAGTGTCTGATGACAGGCTCTTTACCAGAGCTATAAAACATGCTAACAGTGCTGTTAAGCATCATCTTCCAGCACAGGCATAAATGCTCTTGGCACAGTTGCATTTTGTACCTGCCTAGTGCCAAATTTCAAAGAAGCTGCAGATAAGACGTAAGTAGAGAAACAGACACTCGTTTGCAGCCTGGGAAGATCCAGGAAGATCCTCTGTTAGGGGAAGGCACCACTAAGTAAGGTCATAAGGTAGAGAGACATGTCTGCCCATGAAGGACACAGTGCTCCACCAAGAATGTTGGGGCATACCAGAAATAATGGGTAGAGTTAGGGGAGAATTCATCAAAAAGCATTCTAAAGGTAATTGAGCAGCTACAGGATAACCAGTAGCCTACAGTTACCAGTGGCAGAAAAGCAAGGAGGAAATAAATGGTTAAATCCCAGGCGAGCAACAGGTGTGGTATATGACTGTGAACCACAGAAGAAAGCAGAGGACACAAAGTTTAAATCAGAAAAGCCTCAAGGAGCTCAGAAGGACAAACAAGAGGCTCCTAAGAAAATAACAGGTAAAATGTACTGTTGATGCATGCCCAGCTGCCAGAACTGAGAGGACAACAGCTCTTTTCCAATTCCAGGTACCTTACTGGTTTCTACTTTAACATCCAGAAGTGATACAACAGCAGACTGATAGCTCAGCAAAAACCTTTTTTTGTATCCAGAGATGATCAAGAAGCAAAGTAAGCAATATTAAAAATAAGAAAATAAGGCTAAAATATCAATTTCTAGAGAACAGAAAATTATTATTATGATGGTCTCCTAATGCTAAGTCCTCGTACTGCTTCAACAGATTTCTGGCATGCCTTAGTCAGAGTAACTGCAAATATTAGTCCATGTATTTCATAGTGTTTGTTCAGGAACAAAGAGATATTCAATAAACTGAAAATATAACAAGAAATATTTCTCTGAAAACTTCAAATAAATCTAGGCAACCCACTCATGAAAAAACATCAGCTGACCAAAAAAAAAAAAAAAAAAAAGGAATTGAAACCAAAGTTGAAGTTCAAGATCTTTTAGAATTATTGTGTTTATTTGATGAGTGTCTATTTACCAGTGTGCTTCACACCAACGCCTTAACAAATAGAAATTTTTAGTGTACTTTGTGCCTCAGAGATAAGAAAAAAGTAGTTGTAAACTATTATTGTTATTTCTTACTGGAAAACAGTTTTTCAGTCACTGAAAATTAGCTCCAATTAACAATATAAGCTTACCACATTTCAACAAACCTAGATGTCTGGAATTTCTACAGGCTGAAAAAAAGAAAACAAAAACAAGCACCAAAACAAAACAAATTAAATCCCACACAACTAAGGATCATTAAGTTCCCAGCATTTATCTGATTTTCTCCTTTACTTTTACATAGGATCTGTATAGAACTTAAACGGATTAAAATGCATCCAAAATCTTCTCCTTCAGATTATTTCTATGGCCAAAAGGTTGCATATTCCATTCCTACATATTCCCTAATCCCTTATGATTCTTCTTTGTCCTGGGAGAGTGCAGATGTTTTGCTGAGATCTACTGCAAACAGATCTCACAAAATATGACTAAATACCATGAATTAGTAACTCAATATAACAAGAAAATGTAGATAACACATTATAAGACCTATTGCAGATAATATCCAAGCACAGCTTTCACCTTTTATATGAAGAAAATACAGCTACATTTTAATGGGAAGTACATTTTAACCTTGTAATAAGTATCCTAAAACTGCTCTCTTTGACTCACTCTCTGCAAACAGCAGTTCCTGATAAAAATGAAGACATGATTTTGCTACATGACTTCCAGGAGAGTCTCTAGGTCAATTAGCATTTGTATTATCATTTCAGGAAGTGATATATAACCCTGGCCATTTTTTGAGCTATCTCTTGGAGAGCCTCTTATCCTTCTGTCAACTCACATTTGTCTGCTAGTGAAGTTACTGGAAAGAATGACTCAACATTAATTTCAATTATAGCAGAGTGAAAGTCCATTCATAAATATTGCCTTTGACAGACTTCACTTTACTTCTTGAAGCTGACCTTGATTAACCAGTATATGCACTATATGCCAAAGAAAAAGTATCAAGACCTTGCAATGTTGCTTTAACTCAATACACAGAATTTCAGAGGAAAAAGAAAAAAAAAATCAAAACAAGATTTCATTATATTAAAGCAATTGCGAGCAAGCATGCCACCTTAGTAATATCCTGTACTAGAAGCGCCTAAGGAGTACTGGAGATGCATTAAAAGACAAGATTTCATTCATTTTGAGGTGCATCCAACAGAATCTTAAAATACCATTATCAGGTCTTTTCCCTTGTGAATGCCTGTATTGAATCAGGTTTCAAGTATTCATAAGTCATTCATAATATAAACATTGTTTGATGGAAGTTATTCTAAGAACCAGTTTAAAGGTATAGAATACACTGCTCCCCAAAATACAGAAGAACTCTGAGAAGCACATAATGCATATACAGCATGTGCTGCATAGACAGAAGATTCCCTGAATATGAAAACATAGTCTTTCCATGTGAGATATGGGACAGCAGAGGTTCATTTTCCTGTAGCATTAGCAATTTTTCCCTGTCACAGTGCCTCAGGGTCCTTTGAGCATTTAACAACCCGGTAAGATAATGAGAGGAACAAACACAAGCAGAGAGTAAAGTCCAAACCTGAAAGTATCTAGTGGCATAAGGATTATTGATTACTAAAGTCAGGAGGGCTCAGGGTTATTTGTTGTTTTGAAAATCAGGCCCAAATGATTTCCCAAAGTGGAGAAGAAAGTTTGAGGGAACAAACTTCCACCTCTAACCTCTGTGCCAGCCTACAACAATCACCCTTTAGTTTCTTGGTTTATTTTGTCTTTGTGTTTTGAAGTGCTGCAGCTGACAGAAGATGACGAGGCCATGTGCATCTCCTCCTTACACAAAAAAATTGTAAGGACAGTTTTGGTGGGACAGTCAACTACAAAATTCACTCTATTCTGTCCTGTATTCCTACAGGGCAGGATAAATACTCTTCAGATGATCTGTAAAAGGCAGTTAAAAAAAAAAAAAGAGAGCCACCAGCTTTGAAGAGACATCCACTCTTTAAACACAAATGTGATCTCAGACACCATGCTGTCTTCATGGTTTGACTTTTTAAGTTCAAGCACATCACAATTAGTTATCTGAACTGGATTATTACTTGTAAACCCACCTGGTGTAGCTAGATTATTAGAAAGGATTTTTAATGCCAACCATGAGACAATCCCCTCTGCCATCATAGTGAAACTGTACCATGCTTAATTTCCATCCAAAACATTCTCAGATACCTTGCAGCTGTTGAGTCAGTTTCAAAATAATATATCGGTTAATTTAATTAAAAATTCAGTGCAAGATGTTCTCAGGACTCTATATGAAATAAAAAGTACTGTAGTACAAAAACAATATGCTGCTGGACTAATTGCAAATAGATCTAAAAAGCCCTTCATCCTAATTTAGTGCTAAAATCTATTTCCCAAGCCCCTTTCAGTAAGGTGATACTTTCTGCTGAGATACTTCCTCTGCGTAGAGCCAATATTCACTAAAAGCAATCACTGCTGTTGCTGGAACAGGTATTGAGGAGCAGTGGAAGAGCCCCCTGTGGTTCAGACTCTCTCACTGACCCAGCACTGGGTGCTCTGGAGGGGGTTGAGCTCCGCTGCTGCGAGTGAGCTGGAGCACAGTGCACACTTTGTCTCCAGAATCAGAGAGCAGCTGTTTAACAAGAACGTTTAAGAAACCTGCTAATCCAAATACTTACAAAGCCGTAAGATTGGACACAATCCTCCACAAAAGAATGGATTTGGCAGCATGAGCCCTGCATTACCCCTGCCCCTAACCCGACCCCTTCATTAGTTTCTATGTGGCACTACCACTCTGCAAATAAACTGACTTTCTTACAGTCTAGAATTTAGCCAGCTGAGCAGTGACTTCTATTTCTAAAAAGCATCTTAATGACCTTGTAGAAAGCACCTTTCACTCAAGGCATCTTGTGATCCAGCTGTCACAAGATGCTATTGGTTTTCCAGCATTCCTCATGCTCCTAACATACCTACTTTATCAAGGCAGTTCTCACCCCCTTAAGGCACTTTAGTTCATCTGACCTTATAATATACATAGGCAATAAGATACAACTAATTTCTTTGTAAATACTGATTTTATTTTTTATAACTCCTAAAGCAATTCCTTGCTGATTTCTCAGACACTTTACCCATGACCTTTTCCTGCATCTATTTTAGATCCATTGTGTGTTCTGCTTTTTGTAGGAAGCAAAGCTGCCAACATCCTTAACAGATCTCTCTTTCCAATTACACTCTTTGACTCTAACTGGCTTTCTACCAGCCAGCAGTTATACCAGAAAAACAGACTTTTTACCATGAAGTATACCAGTTGACTTTAGGTAATTCAACTGGATATAAATGCCTCTGAACAATTCAGCACCTACCATGTAAATATCTTAACTAGTGAATCAGTAGAAGATTTTCCTTTGTCTAAGGGAGTGTGTTGGAAGGTGAATTTCTTCTGCTGTGTATTTTAAAAACATTGGTTACTGAGTTACAATGTTGTATTCCCAAGTAATAGGCAGTAATATAAATGATACAATTACTTGACCATACCCTTGATGAAAAAAAAACATGAAACAATTCAGTATTATAATTTTCCTCTCACCTTTATCTAGATTGGTGCTTGCCACTCTTAGAAAAATCAGACCTATCCCACAAAACACTGGCCTCAAGAAAACAACACCAATTCAGATGACACTTGTTCAACTCTAATTTCCAAATAGTAAAAAACAAACAGCATTAGCACTTTTCAGAGCGTTACTGAGGCTTACCAGCCTTCGGTCTTATTCAGGAATTTATCCAATAGAAAAACTCCCAGCACCAAACAGAAGACATTTCACAGATGTTAGTCAATTGATTAACTATGCAGTTGCAATGTAATAACCCCATACATTTGATTGGGGAATTGTAACTTGCAGCTCTTCAGCTGTTTGACACTGTTTATTGATTAGAAAAACAGATTGCTATTCTCAGAACTGTAACATAATATTTTAATTACTGCCATATACAACATCTGACTTCCAGCCCATTAGGATAAAATTATCCACATAGTCACAAAGTCCTCCTCTTACCCAGAGTTCCTAAAAGCTGATTTATCAGTGATGCCTAATCAGCCATGATTCTGCAGCCTTTCCCTCCTCCCAAATAAGTTTCATCTGCTTTTATCTCATTTTGCTATGAGAAGGATCAATTGAAGATGTTTATATGAAGGAAAGTAGTTGGATCCTTTTTATTTCACAGTCCTTGTAAAAAGCTTTAGAAAATGGAATAAAATACTTATAACCCAAACACTTTAAAGTCAGTAACCCCTACATCTCTAGATTGTCCCTTTTTTTGTGTTTTTTACAAGCACATACATAGAATCTGGCGATGCTGTTTGTCCCTTTGGTACAGAAGGTAGAAATGCTTAATCTTCCAGTAGATTTCAACAGTTACTATCAATTCCACAAACAAAAGACTCTGCAAGAGGCAGGGTTTGGAGTTTACTTGTTTTAATGTTTTATTGACTTTTTTCCTCCTCCTCCCCCAGGATTGTTTAACAATCTGTGTGGGAAGAACTGATAAGCAAAATTTTAACATGGAAAACAATGGACATAATATCTCTCTAAGGAAGCTCTCCATGCCTTAAAGTGACATTTGTGCAGAATCCAATAACCCGGAACAATCCTGCAATAGGATTAATCATTACATTGTGTTATAAAGGCCACATTATAGACACCCTTACACAATATCCATAACCTTCTAAGGGAAATATACATGGAAAGGGAATAGATATTATTCAGGCATTAAACACAATTATTTCTTGAATTTAAGTTTCTTTACTGTGTCTAATCCTTCTGTTTAAATATAAAGATCAAGTCTAGATACATAAAGGAAAGCTCATTTTGTCTTCTACACTGGGAAGGCACATGGCAAGTTGAACTATGAGAAAGCAGATTTTTCTAGCAAAAAATACCTAAAGAAATTAACTCATTCCTATCACTCAGCAGGAGCAAAGGCTAAGGGAGAAGAGGAAGAAGGCAACAGTGTGAGACAGTGGTTTCCCATAATATAACTTCTTTCAGCATGTGTGTAACACCATGTGAAAAACAAAAGCACATATCCTAACTGTGCAGTTCACATCAGAGGATTTTCATAATAGCAGGTCTTAGAGAACATTGTTCATTGCTGTATTGTACCAGTAGTCAAGCAGGAACATCTCTAATCTCTAAAGAAAAGGGAGGACTATCACCATTTAACTCCTAGGAAGAGATGCTGGCCTACGGACAACCTACGTGAGAGTTTTCAAGGCAGTTCACTGGTATACATGTATGAATTATGGAAGTCCATTCTCCTATGGAA
>NW_020955260.1:1735133-1764512 GCF_003031625.1 Empidonax traillii | reverse complement strand
AGACAGTGGTTTCCCATAATATAACTTCTTTCAGCATGTGTGTAACACCATGTGAAAAACAAAAGCACATATCCTAACTGTGCAGTTCACATCAGAGGATTTTCATAATAGCAGGTCTTAGAGAACATTGTTCATTGCTGTATTGTACCAGTAGTCAAGCAGGAACATCTCTAATCTCTAAAGAAAAGGGAGGACTATCACCATTTAATTCCTAGGAAGAGATGCTGGCCTATGGACAACCTATGTGAGAGGTTTCAAGGCAGTTCACTGGTATACATGTATGAATTATGGAAGTCCATTCTCCTATGGAAAAGTATTGTTTAGACTGATACTGCTCTGAAAATCTCACGTGGTTCATTTCTCTAAATGTGCTGTCACCCATCCTCCCATTTATCCTTTAGATAATCATGCAATGCACTGATTGCCCTAGGCTCTGGTGGATATTCTTCGGTTTGTTAACTGAGCAGCCAGTCAGTCCTGCCTTAAGGTAGCACAAAGGAGACCACAGCCTGTGTTGTTGACCAGTAATGTTGTTTTGCACACTTGTATTCCCACAACAACCATAACAGAAAAGATGAGAATCTGGTAACTGAAGAGAAATCAAGGAAACCAAGAAATACTCCATTCCCATTAGTTTGCATTCCTCAGGGCAAGAGATGCGCACAGAGCTTTTACATCCACACAACAGAAATTGCAAAGCCTCCTGTCTACCTTTGTTCATAGTGAAAACCTCCCTAAACTTAACAAAAGCACATTACAACATTTTTACTGTCACATTTCTGCATCAAAAGGTTTCCAGGTTTTTTTTTTTTTTTTTGGTTGGGTTTTTTTTCCTTATAATTTATAAAACCCAAAGTTGCCTCCCTGGGCATTCCTACTGTGCAGAAAGATTGCCTTCAAAATCAAAATTATCTTTAGTGGTATTCCCCATGAAAAAAAAGGATAGGGAGTATTATTCAGTTTTCTTTTGCTTCTTTAAGAGTATCATGAGTCTTACCAGTAAAAGATTCTCTGTTACAAGCTCTTGGATTGAAATGTATGTCCCAAGGGTGTATAGAAATCAGAAAGCGGGCAATGCTCAATGACCATGGATGAGAACAGAGTTTAAGAAGCATACAAAGGCTGTTACATAACCTATTAATTCAACGGCTTTACAGCATTTTCTGCTCTGCTGGGTACAAATGAAAGGAAAAATTACCTATTCCAAGCCTATAAAACTTGCAATCCCTAAAAAGGGCTGGCAGAATCTATTCTGGGAGATAGTGTTCATGTAACTAAGAGGGACAGTTTCTTCTCTGCTGAAAATTCCAGCTGGAATTGAAATGGAGAAATAATTCTGTTCTTTCTGGAACCAAACTGTGCTCTACAATGATGAATTTTCAACCACTGTCTCTGTAATTTTTGCTCACTAGAAAATGAAACTCACCAACAGAAACTCTGCGTTTGTCAGTGAGATTGATTTCAGGCTGGACTCTGCTGTAGCAAAGGTGGCAACATTGCAAGTCTTTGGAGTTATGGTTTGTCTCGACAAAAGGTAGATGAGAAATATTGTCAGGGGCAGTTTTATTTTAAGTAAAGGGAAGGAGCGTAGAAATAACTAAATAAATACAGAGAGGAACCAGTCAAAGTATTCTGACTTATAATACTGTGCTTGGTTGATCATTAAATCTTTTCTCATTAGCCTAAGGAAAACCATGACTACCACACTCAAAAATCTGTCCTGGTTTTGGCTGGGGTGGGTTTAATTCTCCTCCGAGTAGCTGGTACAGTGCTTTGTGATGGATTCAGTATGAAAACAATGTTGATAACACACTGACATTTTGTTGTTGCTAAGTGGTGCTGACACCCTCAGTCAAGGACTTTGCAGTCTCCCCTGCTCTGCCAGTGAGGAGGAGCACAAAAAGCTGGGAAGGAGCTGGACAGCTGACCTGAACTGGCCAGAGGGATAGTCCATACTACAGAGCATCATGCCCAGTATATAAACTGGGGGGAGTCACCCAGAAGGGGGAGCTGGTCACAGCTCTGGGACGGGTTTGGCGTTGGTCAGCAGGTGGTATAACCAGAGGGATTGCAGTGAGTCAGTAAGCTCAGGATAAAAAAGGATATGCATGCCTAAAAATTAATCTCCTTGTGAAAACATATCTATCAGGTGACATTTTGGTCTTGCTCAGAACAGAACTTTTTCAGAATATCCAGTCTCATACACTACAGTAAGTGCATTAAACACAGGTACTTCAATGAAAATATTCTATAATTCTGCATGTGAGATATACATTTAAATCATGATTAGGAGATCTATCCTATAAAGTTATATTAAACTAAACAACAGATAAACTGTATCACTACCCTTAATTTCACTTAAACAAAAGGTATTTTTTAAAAGGCATACTAACATTAGTGACATTAAAACATGCAGCTTCTCAAGTAGTTACAAACAATAACAAATTGTTACATTTCAGGCTATTCCAGAAAACCAAAATGACATTAGCTTGCTTATCTGCGTTGAGGGCACTATTTGCCAACTTATTAACTAGCAATTCCTAGCAATGAATACAATAAATTTTGCAATCAAAAGAAAATTACTATGCCCTTTTAACACAGACAACAATCTATGCCCTAGGAAATGTGAGCTCATTGCCAAAAGTCCTTTTTTTAAAAAAAACAAGACAACAGCAAAAGGCCCTGTTTGTTAATATGTGGATCCCTGTGACACATTGTATAATACAGGCAAGGAGGGCAAGGTGATATCTGTGTTATACAAGATGAGTTTCACCATGACTTCAATGTGATTTAAATGAAACTTTTGAAGTTCACAGTAGCACAGAAGCAACAGTTTGCCACATGTCACAGGCTTATATAAATTTTTCACCTGCTATCCAAGGTAATAGAACACTTCCTACTTCCCAACCAGGAGTTCACAAACGCATCACGTGAATGAACAGAGAGCTCCTCTGGGTGACTGAGCACACCAGGTCTGACAGGAACCATTTCTGCAACAAGCTCCACAGCAGCTCTCATTGTTAGGAACCATTGCTTTGGGAACCACTGCCCAAAGTTCTCTACACTCTGAAAAAATGTATATACACACACATATATTTAGTTCAAACATTCTCAGTATAAAGAAAGAAAATGACAAGCCACAAGAAATAAAAGCATAACCTAAGCAAAATCCATGACTCAGGACCCAAAATGCTCATGTTATATGTATGTGTTACTCTGTACCTGACAGCTTGATTTTTACAATTAGTATATGAAAAGAGACAGAACAGCATCCAGAGATTCAGAGGAATGTGCCTTACAAATGCTTTTACATGTAACATGTGTTAATATTTTGAGAGCTTAATAGCATGGCTGAATTAACACAAGATAGTTTTAGTTGCTTTTACTTCAACTTTCACAATTAGTCTGATCAGGTAGCACATGGGCATACTTGTTACAGAAGCACACTTCTTCATTTCAAGAAGTAATTGCCAGCATGTTCCCCTACTCCATCAATAAAGCTTTTCTTTTATCCAGGCTCAATCCCTGCAGTGAAATGGCACACCGATGACAGCACTCAATTAAGTTCAGAATTAATGTAGCATGAAAGCACAGCCTTAGCGAGAAGGCCAAGTGAAATTGAACAGGAGGATTGCAGGTATTTTCACCATATTTTACTGCAAATGATCACTCATTTTTCCTGCCACGGAATAGGTCAGTAGGGCAATAGTCAATAAAGAGTACCTTTGGAAAGCAAGTGGTTGCCTTGAACTCTTTAACATATTAATTCAACTCTAATTCTTAATATTCACCAATAACAAAGTTGATCTGTATAGCTGTGCTGTTGTAGTCAAGTAAGCTACTTCTGAGAGGAACTTGCATTTTTCAACCAGCTCTGTGGGTTATTGGAGTTAAATTCTGAGAAACTGGGGAAAAAATGTAAGAAATAAATTAAAACGTTCTGTATGGTTTAGATTCAATCTATTTAAACATATCTATCTTATTTTTTTTTTAAATAACTCAGTATGGACTGTTGAATATATGACAATATTTTATGAATACAAAACTAGACATTCAAAAGTAAATTAATCCAGGGAAAAAATTTCAGGTATGTGAAGTGTTTTGAAAAATGTGCTGTTCAAAGCAATTCTTTTCTTGTGAGAAGTTTCAGGTCCTACTATTTCCATTCCTCCCCCTCCTCAAAAGGTTTCATTCTTTTATTTTCATTCAGAAAATGAACCATCTCTAACCATCATCTGGCATACCTGCAATCACACTAGACTTAGTTGCCATTATTCCTCTATATACAGGTGAGTAGTAAATAGAATAACTAGAATTTCAATACTAATCACACCTGGATTTCCTCGTTTTGAATATACATAGGAAAATCACAGTATTTGTTGATTAGCATGCTAGCATTTCCAAAACCTATGAAAAAACTCCTCTCTTCTGCACAGTCTGTGCACCATCCATGATTCAAAAGCACAGACCTTTCTCAGATTCCTCAGCTTCTTAAGGAAAAGGCTAAAATCTTGAGGGCCCTTTAAAAGCACGGTGTCCTGCACCTTGTATCCTCTCTTTTTCTTCAGTGACAGGGCTGTTTGGCATCTGATATCAGCTCTGTCATCTTCCCAAAGGCATTTACAGGACCTTTGAATTTCAAGTGGTACCAGGAACCTCTCATGTTGAAATCATGGGACCATCTCTTGTTTTTGTCCCCAGGGGTAAAAATCATTGGTACCAAAAGGGAGTATAATGTTTAAGTATAACATTTAAGAGCTCCACTGAAATTTTTCAAACAGGGGCTTGTTTATCTTCACTAAAATTTCAGAGAGGCTAGATAATTTGAAGTGCAATGTGGTGAATCAGAGACTGACAGGTTAAAATAATTGAAAAGGAGCTGGAGTTTTCCTGTTAATTGCCTGCTGCAGGAGAAATCCCATGCTGCAGCCTTGCATCGAATCAGCAAGCACAGACCCAATATTTACTATCAATCAACATTACAAGCATTTAATAAAAAGTTTCGTAATGGAAAGGTTGAGTGAGCTGAGACGGATCATTTCCATTAACCAACTCCTCTCCACAATCTACAGCTCCATTATGAAGCAGCAGTCTCTCTTCTTTTAAAGTTCGCTTTCTTCATAGAAAAAGCAGTTTCTGCAGCACACAAAACCAGAAAAAGCAACACTTTCTTGCGTCTTCAGTATGGTATAAGAAGTAAATTGGGACAAAAGGGGTTTCTTTGCTTTTTTTGTTTATTTGTTTGTATGTTTTAACAGGGGAGACCTGGACAAGAACTGAGAAAGGTACAAGCTAAAAATTGGCATGAAGCGCTTGACTCAGTCAAGCCAGTTGTGATTAACAATAAGTTTTAAATTAATCTAAGTAAAACTGCTAAACACAGGGCCTATATTCCTATAAAAACTATCTCCCTGGCAGAAGAGTTAGCTCTGGGTTGTGTGCCTGGCAAATAGGTTAATGGCAGGTCTCATAATCATTATATTCCTGCTTGTTTTCTGAGTCAGGAATATCTGAAATTCTCAAATGAAAAATGTATTTACCCTTTAGTAGAAGCCCTTTGAACTCAATTGAGAACATGCAGGAAAAAGAGAAGCCTTCAAAGCAATCTAATGTACAACACAGTTTGAAAATATCAAGTACCTACTAACTTCAACATTCAAAGCAGACAGTTAATGTCAGGTCCTGGTTCTGCACCGTTCCACACTCAAATAGATGTATTTGAAAGTCTACCCCATGGGGTGTGTGTGTATACGCTCATGGTAGAAATCTCTTCTCCAGAAACTCACATTATCTTACATTCTCCATTTATTCATAGATATATTAAATAAGGATCCATGAATATAAAGCAAGTGAAGGCTGCTGGGAGGTGAGAACATAACCCAGAGCAGAGAAAGTAAGTGCATGAACACCTTCAGAAAGCCAAAACTCAAGCAACAGCTCATGTCCACAAACAAGATTAACTGTGCATCAGCTATCCTGTCTGCATTACAAATGAAATGTTTGCCTAAGCTATCTAGACCACAGAAGGTTTTGAATTATTGTCATCATATATTTTCCTCAGTTTTTTGGCAAGAGAAAAGAAACCTTTGAAGGACTCTCAGAGACATTAGTCAAAAGACTGATACTGTCTGTTCTTGGCTAGAGTTTAAGCAATGACATTAGAAAGGATTTTTAGAAACTTGTCTGGCATTAAGATGAATAATCAAGTGGTTAAATATTTATTTTAAATGTTAGTCTATATTTAATAATAGAATTTTATTCATACATATATTTGAGACAAAACAAATACAGGTCTAAAGAGAATATATTAGAAAAATGCATAACCTAACCATCATGTAAATTTCTAGGGACATCACTGTCATTCCTGAAATAATGTCATTGCAGTGAGTCTGAAGAGGTGAATTTGAAGAGATAAATTTGGGTCAGTCTTTGCCAGATATTTATTTTTCTTAATTTATTACAGAAGGAAACTCAAATAGTTCAACCATGTTTATGATTGTTTTAGAAAAAAATAAACAGTAAGAATGATCTTACAGAATGTAAATGCTTAGGCTATATTTCCATTAAGTGTGTCATTAGTGGAATGAAAAGCAAGACACATAAGCACTATACTAGCCCAGGAGAATCAAAGTAAAATAGACTTGCAAAGTGAATGAAAATGACAATTCTAATCACTAGTCCAGCTAGTCTAGAGGTACAGGAAATTAGTTAATTAACATTTCTCCTTTTTTTTTTGAAATGCTATTAGGAATGCAGAAGGACAGCTAAAAACAATCTTATAAACTTAACTGGTATATTTATCTTCACAAATACTGGATATTTGTATAAAATAACCCCAAACCTACAATGAATAATTGGAAATTGTTATTTGTAGTTGCATCAAATACCTAATAAAAGTTAAAGTATTGAAAGAAGGGAGGGTGGCAGGGGGAAGACAAGCAAATCATGCTAGACAATCACCTGGATTGTGAATGAGCACCTGGGTGCTCACTTTCAACTCTTCAGCAATCAGTTTTCTTCATGTTGCAGTCATTCTGTGGAGATTCTGGGCATGATGATGGGGTGCATCAACCAAACATCATTTTACTTGTCAGGAACTATATTCTGATTAAAATACCATTATTTCATAGAGACTATGAGACTAACCTAAGCAACCATCTAAAACTTGCCCTGACATAGCAACATCTTTACAACCAGAAAAGTAATGTCTCTATCTCATAGATAGTAAGAATGATACAAAAACCAAATGCTGGGTTTCACTTGTATTCCTTCTCTCTGTCCTTTGAGATCAAGACAACAAAGCAGAAGATCTGACATAAGCCCCTCTAATAGCCTGTACAGTGCACTTGCTACTACAGTTTAATGAGTGCAGTAAATTAACTCAGTCTCAGGACAGTTACCCACATTTTCTTTAACAAGGGTACTCTCAAAGCTAACAGCTAGCAGGCAGTTGCAGGGACAAAATCAGTCTGTCTGAAGTTGCTTCCAGCTCTCTAGTGGCAAATGTGAAATATTGTAATTCCTCTCTGTGTATTCCTGGCTATTGTTTTTTACTGGATTATTTATAGCTGTGTCTCAGGAAGAAATAGGGCTCATCCTAGACCAGGTAACAGAAATAATAATTTCTAGGAAGCCCTTGCATTAATCTTTACATTAATCAAGGTTTCACTGCAATGCTACTTCTGCTTTATGAGAAGCAAAGCATTGTGAACAAGGATATACTCACACACAACCCGTGACTTTTCAGAGCAGATAACTCAGATCAAAAGATGAAGGGGAATGGCATGTGCAAAATAACTGAAAATCAGAATTCCAAAGTGGTGGTTCCTTTAAAATATTTTTCTTTAAAGTAGTTACATGTACATGGGTAGCATGGGGGGAGCTTTATCATGGTGCTACCTAAACTGGTTCCAAGTTCTGTGTTGTTAAGCGCAGACAGTTACAGCAACTCTTAGAAATGAAACAAAAACAAAGCTTTCTACAATTTCCTCAACTTTGCTTTGTAACAGGGCACATTTATTCCAGGTCAGGTATCACTCACTCTGCTCCAAAGTACTGCAGGTCCTCAGCTTTACAATGTGGTCCTTCTTAGCTTTCTAATCAAAAAAGGTCTTTGGCAGCCATGAATCCCTAAAGATTGTTTAAAAAAAAAAAATAACCCAATGTATTTTTCTGTACTAGGCAAGGAGGCTTCACAATTTATCCATCTTTATCACCATATGGTCAACTTTTTGAATGCATTCTAATTACAACTACATCCTAATTAGATCTATATCTTCAGCAGTGACTATTGTGTGAGTAAGTCTGCTCACCAAGACAGCTCTCCCCGGTTTATTTTCAGAGGAAGCTCAAAGTGCTGAGGCTCAGAGATGTATTTCATCATGTGAGAATTTTTAGCATTTTTTCTAGTCAATAGCCTGAAGAGAAACCCGATGCAAATCAGGGTAAGACAATACTTGGCTTTCTGAGGGCTTAACACATGGCAGGGTGTGATTAGAAGTAGTGCAGTAGAATGCAAGTTGCGTTTAGAGGTTTCCTCTTCTGAAGGCGCTGTCCCCTCCCTTACTGCACACAGGGAGATTTGAGTTTTCACAGAAAACTCCTAAAGCCCAGACCTGTCTCTAAGAGGCCATACCTTTCCTGCTGGGCCGTTGCTCCAAGTTTTGAATTCATTCATTTGGCTGGTCATTGGAAAAACACAAAAACCAGGTGCAAAGAGCAAGGAAGAACAGACCTGAGGGAGAATTACAAAACTTAAGTCTACTCTTCACTCCTGCCTAGCTGCATCTATAATGGCCAGTCTCTTCGCGAACGAAGAACCGGGGAAGGTCTTTCCACCTTCCAGCCTGCGCATTGGATTTTTTAGGTGAGACACAGTGTATGCGGAACTGAGCCCACCCTTTAATCCTGAGGTTCATCTGCCGGGGCCAAGCACGCTTGGACGGTGGCAGCGAGGTCCTCAGGACGTAGATGGATTGCCTTACAGGGCTAGCGAGCTCCATCTGCCCGGGGAGGGGCCCCGACCGGGAATCGAACCCAGATCTCAGCGTTGACAACGCTGCGGTTTAGCCACTGCACCACCAGGGACACTCAGCTGCATCTATAAAACTTGAGTGACTGGAGCTAACAAATCCAAGCAGAAAGATGAGCTGCATCATTGCTAAAGCAAAGAAATTCAGACAATAGTTGTTGGGCAAAGGGCTCAGCTATTCAGACCAGATTTCTAGGATGAACATAGTGCTCCTGCAACAACCCACAGTTTTAGTCTAGTTCTGGAGCATCACCAATACACAGCAGAGCACGTCAGCAAATCCACAGTGCAGGCATGTCCCTAACTTCCCACAGGGGGCTTCCAATTCTGCTGTAAGGCCACAGTTGTCTTGTCATATACAATTCACTACTGAACATCAGCACAGGGAACTCATCAGTAATGGAAATTAGGCAATTAGGTGTGGGGAGAAGTTACAGAGAGAGGCTCGTGCTGCCTTTACAGAGCACCCTGAATTGCAACCCAGGAGATTTGATGAGTGACATTAGCCTGCCACTTCCCTTGCCTGTGCCTGGTTTTGTTATAAGAGAGCTGTAGAAAATGAGTAAATATATGCATTTTTTTGATAGTACAGTATTTGTAATCCTACTAAACTTATTAGCATTGCTGTTGGATTTTATCAGCAAAACAGTTATTTTAAACTGTGTTATAAACAATGGGGGGTTGAGGTTGTGGTTGGATTGTTTTCTTGGTTTGTCGTGGCTGAATTTGGCTTGTTTTTTTCTTTAAAATTTATGATGTTTCCTTTATTTCCCACCCCCATATCTTTGTCTAAACTTAAGTGCTATAAAGAGTATTTTATTTACATGCCTTTAAATGAACTACACATTTCACACTGCAATATTTAATCTTCCATGTTATCGAGAAGATGCACTCTGTTCTTTGAAGGCAGCAGTACATCTTACACAATATTACTAGAAAAGGTCATGAAAAGATCAATACATGCCTTGTGCTTACATATCTTACTAGAGAAAATTGTCCTTTAGAACCAATATTAAAAAAATCCCCCCTAGAAGGAAGCAGAATCATAAGGAATAAAACTGGTAATTAACAGAAGGCAGATGGAATGCCTTGAACTTTCAAGGTTTGATCCTGTGCAGCCTAAGAGAAGATAACAGCCATAATAGACACTTAACACCAAGCACAGATGCAAGCAGAGCTGACTAACTAGGAACAGCGAGGGGGGCAGTGAGCTGCATGTTTACTTGCTGACAAGTGGATGAGAATATAATCAGTAGATTAAACAAAATTGCTTCCTTCTGATGCCCCACCTGTGCATTTTTTTTTCTAATAATGGCATAATTCCCTGCTTCTTCAAAACACTAACTGCATCTCAGAGCCAGTAAAGATTTTACTCAATCACAAAGGAACCAGGTAACTAAAATAATTAGAAGTTGTGGTGCAAGTCACCAGTTGGCCCAAAGTTTATTTTAATGATGTGTTGCAACTGCTGTCATTCTATGACTTTACTTTAGGTTTGGAGTAGATGAACATAACAGAATTAACCTTTCCCTGTTGTATTCAAGACTTTACAAAGATTTACCATTATAGATAACATTTAAAATCCATTCCCATCTATCATTTAAGATTCTTCACTGACATGTTCATACTTCTCACAACTTCCTTCTCACATGGCTTTGACCACCAAGAAATCTGCATCTTTTGTGCACAGAAAAGTGAAGTGCAAAACAAACCAAGTCGGAGATCCAAGAGTGATTTTTGTTTTGAAAGCTGGAGTTACTACAATGTAGGAACCTAAGTCAAAATTATAATCATAGAACCATGCTCACTTACTGCCTAAATTCCTCCTATAGGTTAGTTTTCAATGTTTCAAATTCCCCATCTGCCTAGAACTTGGCTTCTGCACATGCAAGTCAGGCAGGTGAGAAAGACTGAAGAATACAGAACTTTGCATCTGTATCTTGTTAACACTCATAAAGCAAATTCCACATATTTTAACTGGGGGTGGTCTAGCAGGCATTCCCACACTACACTGAACGAGCTTAACTCCTTAATATAAGAAAGGTTTACTATCAGCTTCAACCCCAGTGACATGCCTGATTCATTCTTTTACAAACCCATCCTAGTGATGAGAGCACTTATCCAGGAAAGAAAAAAGCTCTTGTTCTAAATACTTTATATTCAGAAGTGACTTTATGAGACTCATCACCACAAGGACAGATTTTCTCCTACAGTACAGGAAAGTCTTTCCATTTCTTTTCAATTTACTCTTATTTGAATCCTGAGAGGCCCTTTGGAAGTCCCTAGGAAACAGATCAACAGGAGAGATAGATAATACCTCCACACAAAAGAGCCTCTAGTCTCACAGGGCACAACTACAGCGAGGATGGGGGGGGAGTTCTTGTCAAACAGAGGCAAGGAGAACAACACTACTAACCTGCATATTGTGGACATCACTAGTCAATCCTGTTTCACAAAAGAAAACTGTTAACTAACACATTTCATTATGCTGGTGGGTTTTTTTCGTTTTTTTGTTATTTTGTTTGTTTGTTCTTTTTAAATCACTGCAGCATTCCTAGTTAAAAAAAAAGATCCACATGGATTGGGCATCTTATGAGAGAGAAACAAGTTTTAGTGTTTGTGTAGCTCATTGGCTTATTAACTCCCTTCATAGAGTTCTCAGTAAGCACCTATCTCCATCTGTTAAATTTTGTGTGTCTTGCTGAGAAACCAAGGTCTCTTCTCTAAGTTTGAATGGAAAGATTTGGACTCTAAATTTTCTTTGTAGGAAAAGAAAGGCCAAAGCAACATGTAGTTGAATCCTCGTCTCTCAATTTGTTCTCAGTAATTGTGTCTCTGCTCTCACAAAGGCACTGGGGCTGTGACCTGTATGCCCACATCCAAGACAGGGACAGCTTTCAAAACTGGATATTCAAGCTTGATACTTGAGCAAACAGATGGTGTTAAAATAACTGCTTCCACGTGGAAACAGTTTCAGTATCTAGTTGCAGATCTGCAATACTGAAGAAGATAGAGTCCAAAGCCAGGCTTTGTGAAGGTGGCAAACGCCCCTGATCCCAGCACTGCACCTTTCAGGAGTGAAGAGGATTATCTTTAATTTTTTCGAAAGGAATGTCATTTCCCATGCGTTGTCTGCAACATTTAGCTAACTAAATAACAGGGCATTTTCCACAGGGTGTCATTCATATCCTGTTACTACCGAGTGACCAATTGTCAGCATGTAGCCATGTTTACTTAAGCTGTTGCCTAGAAACTACTGTGTTTTTTTATTTGAAGCTCAACTATATTGCAACACAGACAAACAAGGAGATACAAGCATGTGGGCAAATAAGCAGCAGTCTTGCCTTCGGTAGTTTACACTTATTGTTTCACTTCCCTTAATCAGTGATTTTTCTTAGTGAAATAATTTTGGCCTAAGACATCCTGTAGTGTGAATTTAAAAAAAAAAAAAAAAAAAAAATCAATCAATGCTTTTCAGGACTCTCTTAGGAAATATTAACTTTTGTCTTTCTCTTGAAAGCCATAGTCCTGAACTGTTTTATTATTACAGGCTGGAGGTTTTGTTGTTCAAGTTTAAACCTAGAGATACTTGAACCAAAATTGTTTTTAAGATTAGGTACATCTGTCTCTAGCAAGAACAGAAAGAGTCTGCTCTGTGTTGTTCCTTTACTCTGGAAGGAGTTCAAGTGCCTCAGAATACAGGTTATATTTTAGCCTTTTTCTGATAATTATTTACACACATCAAATGATAAATTAATGCCTATGGCATTACTAAATAGGTGTATTGTAACCACTAACTTCACCCCATGGTCAGCTAAACGAAGCACCCAGCAAAGACTAGTGGGAAAAGTTCAAGTGAGCAACCACCCCTGGTGGGAGAGTAGTCCCTTCCTTCACTTTGGTGATTCAGAGGAAGCTGGGGGAACTTAAACTAAGCAAAATATCGATTTTTTAACTTCCATTATTTCTTAATCTTAGTAGCAACTCAACACACCTTTGACACAGATTTTCTTAGGCACTGAACAGGAACACTTTCCCTTTTCATGTTCCTCATGGCAGCAAATCAGACACTGAAAGCAATAGAGAAATCAATAAGAACTGCATATAACTTTCCTGATGAACATAGGGCGACCCACACACACATGCCTGGGCTGGAGATTTCCTTCCAACTCAAGTGTCAGGCTGAGACCTTCACCTACATAGGAACCTGTAACTCCCCAGCACTTCAAAAAGCAATCTTCCTACCAGAGGCTAAGCAATGAAGGGTCCCAATGACTGTACTCCAAGCCTGGTTTCCTGAGAATAGCCTAGGTGGTCTCCATTTCATTATGAATAGATATAGACAGATAAAACTGGACAAAATACTTTGCTCCTAAACCTGATTAAATTGATTTTATTAAGCTTCCTTCATCTTTTCTACCTTGCAAACCTCAGAGTCTGAATTTTTATGCAATTTCAGGCTGCTAGAAGATTCTGCAGCTTCAGTGGAGGTGAACTTTCCCTGCATCTGCATTAGACCTCTCCAGTCACTCAGCAATTTTTCCATTTGCTTCAGTTACATCACCACTCTTGAAATAACATATGGATTTACTATAGAAATTCAGTTGCTCAGACTGACTGTGTTTGAAAGTGAGCACAATCACTGACCTTGAAATAGCTCACCAATAATTCTAGATAATTCTCAAAGAGATGAAAATAAATATTGTATCAAGATAGGGTCACTAGAAGAACTCCCATAACCTACATCTACCCCTTAGTTTAGAATTACGTTGCCTGACAAACCTGTTCAGGGTGTATGTGGAACACTGTGGCAAAAGTAAGTCCATATATGTTATTACACTCCATGCAGGTGCTTTAAACTACATGAGAGTGAGTTTTAGTGTGCAAATGAGATTGTCTCATTCTCAGAACAGCTTATGCGCTTAAACCAGCACATCCAGTCAATATTTAATTTAAAGTAGACCACAATGCAGAGCAGACTGATTATTTGTTCAGTGGTTGAAGGCAAATTACGTACAAAATAACATGGCATGAAGAGAGTAGGAAAAAATACAAATATCATCTCTGTAAAAACAGATAGTTCCACTTATTGCTTGTCTGGCTGAGCAACTAACAAAAAAAATTAATTAAAAAAAAAAATCAATACATACAAAGAAAAATGACCAAACTGTGACTGAACACTGTCTCCAGTGCTTGCTAGTTATACATCTCCAGCCATGTTAAGCTTGTATTACACACAATTTCAAATGTGTGGATCACAAAGAAAACGTTATCTGTGAAAATACCATCTAACTTCACTTAAGGTGCACAAAAACAGTAGAATTTTTTTTTTCAGCTTGTGTGGGTGGGATTGTTGTTTTCAAAAATAAGCTCCAGTTCTGTATGCACCTTAAAAAGAACGAGAAATTCACACTGAATGTTCCTAGTATTCCATAAGGATTAGTAAGCAATGCTGAGAATAAGCCCAAGAGTAACATGAATGAGGCACTTTGCAGTAAAGTGCAACAAATACATTAGCAAATATTTTAGTGGCTATTTCACTAATGGTCAGGAAAGCATGGTAAAATGGCTTTTGAAATATTCTACTGATATTTCTTGAAAATACATTTCTAACAAAAAATGTTTTGTTTTTTAAAGGTTTGTCCATGAACATTGCTTTCCCCCCTCCTATTTATCCCCCTTTTTGTCTACCCATTCACTTTTTCCCCAGAACAGTCTCCTTAATCTCTATTCATGTTCTTTCTTTCCCAGACAATCCCTCTCTCTTCATTTGTTCTGAGACAAAAAGTAGCCTGCATACATTATCAGCTTATTGCTAATAAGTTTTGACTGGTATAAACGACTGAAAGTTCTGTAAAGTGGCAGAAAGCATGCAGACTAATACATGGTTAGCATATTTAAAATTGGCCCACCAAAGAGATACAGAGTAACAAAAATCCAGATATTTCAAGTTCTAAGGAATCTTCATTCTTCCATTGTCTTCCATTACACATTTTGCAACCAAAATTTGTCAGGTTTTCCATGTTTCCCCCACCCCCAACACAAAACAACTTTACTTAAGAATCCAATTTGTCTGCCATTCATCAATGCCCTCCATGTGAACCTCATGGCATCACACAGACATTTCTATCCTTTGCATTCACAGTGCTGGAGTCTCTTGAGCCAACAAACTGTCAAATTAGTGCCAACTCATGACAGCTTTATGATATGTAATCTTGTTCACCAGCAAATGGTCTGAGACCCCCTGCTTGCTGCTGCTGTCAAACAAGAAATGCTTTTTTGTGTGTCTCTGATATATTTATATTTTGAAAGCAGATCCCAGCTGGGAAAGTAGTGGCTTTGCCTCACAAAAATCTTGCATAAGCACACTCAACTGCCCTCTACATGTGTTACTTAAAAAGAAGCTTTTAGGCTTTACTTGAAAAATTTTAAGTTAGGGAACAGAAAATTAAAGCTGTACTTTGTCATGCTGATTCAAAATACTTATTTGCCTAACAAGTAACAGATCCTTAGTTCTTCAAGACTCAACCACAATCAATGCAGTGATAAAAATATCTAGTCAGGTATACATGGGCTGTGAAGTCCATATATCAAAAGCTGAGGTGCAGATAAACCAAGTTTATTCAAACAAATTCGCAAGGAGAAAAATTCACAGGGAAACACTTCTTAGGATTTCAAGACAATAAACACTGAACAACAGAACAATATGGAGAAGTTAGGAAAGTAACACACATCCCTCTTATATAGAGTTCTTTGAAACAGGAAATTAGTCTTTCTTTACATATCTTTATAATAACTTTATTCTAGTCATTACAATATAAAAAATGAGTACACTAGCTGAATTGCTACATGTATCATGAAATAATCAGCTTTTATACCCCTCTTTGTATAAGTGATCAGACAGTAGCTGCCTGCATTTATTTCTTAATTGATGGCAAAATTAACCACAAGAAGTAGCCAAAGGGAGAAATTAGTGTGTGAAAAATGCTTAAAAGCAAAAATGCTATTTTCAATTTGCTTCATTTATAATTCAACAGACATAAAGGGTGCAATTCTACAAAGTTCCCATGCAGAGCACCCTAGCAAAGTCAGTGGAAACATTAAGATTTACAGGAACAACCTCTGCAAACAAGGTCAAAAAAATCCCCAACTACTGAAGGGGACACGCACACTTAAAGGGGACATTAGGGAAACATTAGTGGTGAGTTCTGCTTTGAAAAAATTGTTATACTTCAAAAAGCTCCAAGTGTAACACAATTGTGCTAGAAAAAGTACTAGTTTTCTACTTATGCCTGCTCTCTGCTCTACAGAACACCAGAAAACATTAGTGCTTTTGCTTGAGAAAAACTGGTCATAAGTGCAGGATGCATATCTAGGCTTGGGCCAGCCTAGATTTTAACTAATAGAGTTTTAACTAATAGAGCACTCATACGTACATCCACATGAAGTCTATCAAGTCATACACCCAAATTACTCACATAAGAAGCAAGCAGTAAGTGGATAATTAATGGACAAACGTTCCTCACCATCCTATTAATCCCGCCACGTCAGGACTCGCAAAGACTACAATGCCATGTAGAAGGTCCTTGACTTTCTGGGCAAGGTTCAGCAAAAGCCCAACTCAGGACCTCAGGCACCAGGATAACCCAAGCACTGCACCTTGTCACAAGACAGTTGGATCCAGGAAACATTCCTACCACTCAGCTCTTCAACCCTGCATTCCCTGGGAAGTCGAGTCCCTCAGGACTGTGCTCCTCCAAAGGGCACTCAGGAATCCCAAGGAAGCCAGTGCTTTTCCCACCACTAAGTTACCCCCCCCAACTCGGTCCTGCTTGCAGAGGAGGCAATGTCATTACAGATATTCATCTGTTATTTTATAATTGAAGCTAGGACACTTCTTTTGGGAGAGTAGTACTTTCTAACGTGGCTGCTATTAAAGTCCAGTAATTAACAGAAGACAATCTGCAGCTCATCACATTTCAGCTTTAGTTTATTAGAAAACGCTCCTTGTTTCTGTGGTCTGGCCAACTAGTGCTATGTTACATAGTCTGATAGTAGTTAGGTGTCAACAGAAAATGACAGCACAAGTAAGCAAGTTTCCATACAATGTCTAGCCATGCAAACTGACCAAAAGTACAAAAAGCTCCCTAAAAGTTCCTCTATCCTTGCTCTTTCTGGAAATGAAGATATCAATATGAATGATGATAGAATTTTGCAAAATATTTTGTCCACGGGGTTTTCAGTTGGCAGGACTGTTTTCAAGTACCACTTAGAATAACACAATGGAAAGAGAGAACCTCAGGAAGTATTTATGATACTTTAAATTCAGTCCTTTAGGGATTTTCTTTCTTCAGAAAAGAGCTTTTAGATCATGAAGAACATTATATTTCCTATGTAGTTGCTCATACTAATATGACTTAAAACTATTTGAAATAATTTTGTTAAGTAAAATATCAAAGGTTTAGGTTCACCTAGCCAGGGACTTCAATGCAACTAGGAATTCACCATGTTGCAAGAACCAGAAGCAATATGCCTAAACCCAGGCAATATAGTCAGTAACTCTGCATATACATCTGCCTGCCTATGAGCAGCTAAGACGTGCTACTTGGTCTTTCCTGTCACACACTAACAATCCATCTTTTCCATTTACTTGCCATCTAATCAGAAACAGACAAGTGACCTTTCCACTTGCAAGTTAACAAGTTAGAATTGCTGCTCTCTTCACAGAAGGACAGCCAGAGGCTTGACCAAATATGAGATCTACAAGTGAATTTTCAATAATTCAAGGCATAAAGTCAAGCAGAAAGATCTTTTTTCATTAGTCTTTCTTTTTTTTAAGCAGAAAAGTCTTACGTTGCAAATTACATAAATCCCTGTCACTCCTTAGTCAGTATTAGCCCACAGAAAGGTATCTTTCCTCCTTAGTGCCAGTTTTCAGTCTAAACAGAACTGAGCAAGAAAGGAACCGAGGCAACCAAGGTTCTTGACACAATAAAAAACAAAAGCCAATCTCAGGTGTTCCTGCTGAGATGTATCCTTTCACCCTCACTACGTGTCCAAAACAGGTAAAAAGCCTAGAGATATTGCAGTATATTCAATATATAGCACAAGTCGCATTTATAAATAATAAATATGCTCAAGTACACTTAGAAAATATGCTTATTCATTGGGGTCTATGAAAAAGCTGCTGCTACAAAGTTGAATAAAGAGTCATCTGAGTACAGGCTGTAGCAACAGACATCTCTATCATGTACAGCTAAGCTTGAACCTTTCTTTCATGGTGTCAAGCTGATGAAGTTGCATGATTCCAAGTTGGTAAACTTGTGTTTGTAGCTAAGGGAAAACTGCAGAGACCTCAGTATGAAATGTAGTGAACCTTCAGTGCTCACTACAGTTATGAACAGTGGTATTCACAGCTATCGCTGTCAACTGTCAAATAAATTCTAACTAAAAAGTCAGTTTTGCAGATTTTAAAGAAAAGTGCTCTATAAATCCTTCAAATCCCAGTCTGCTACGGAAAAGCAGTAACCATAATATGGTACATTCGTCCTTTGGTGCCACCTGAGAATGACTCCTGAAAACAATCTGTATTTATCATGATTGCCAGACTCAATTATAATTCAAGTGTATATGCCTTGGGTCCTGAGAGCAGGTAGATTGCTTTCATGGAGAAATCAGTTTTACAGGGAAACCGGATCAATAAACTCCTCAAACCATGCACAGTTTCTTGCTGATTTTCCATTGCTTACCACTCAATAAATGAACATTAGCCAGCCTGCCTTTGCTTGATCAAGCATGTAGTTAGCCCCCCCTAAAAGAAGGGATCTGCTGTGCTGTACCAGAAGTGCTGTGCTCTAGAGGATCAGAAAGAGCCAGGATGCCAGGCATCACTTCACCACTTAGAATTAAATTTGCATTCAGGCTTCAGATAAAGCAAGAAATGAACACATTACTTCTAAATAAAGAAGAGCATGACTATAATTCATACTTTGTTCATGGAAAAGCATTAAAATTAATTCTCACCACCGTGCTAATGCTTCACATTTGTTTTCAAAAAGTACCATTCAGTATTAACAACAGATGCTCTATCCAACTAATCCTTCATATATCCTGTCATTTGTTTTGGATTTCAAGCTTGCTGTTCTTAATGGATTCTTCTTCCAAGTAATGCACATCATCCTAGATGTTGTTTCACTGCGACAGACGGAGGTGTCTCTTCTGTTCTTCCTCCCCCCTACACACACATTTTCTTACGTGCCTTTCCCAACCTGTTGCTGTACAGTGTTAAAAACCATGTACACACACAACAATCATGTTACTCAGACCACAGTGTATTGTACAAGTAGGTGAACAGTGAATTAAAAGGAAGTATAATTTCATAGTTAAGGCATTAGAACAGGACACACAAGACCTGCATTTAGTTCCAGGCTCAGCCAGGTTTCCCTACAACCCTAGGTAAAATCCATAATCCTTAAGGTACAACTTTCTGATCTTTAAAATGAAAATAGTTACAGGGTCCACATGGTTATCTTATTTTTGAAAAATTTAGTGTTCTGTACTTGCTGATGTTCAATATTTAACACCTCTGAACAGAGATTGATAGAAATTTCTAAACATCTCAAGGAAGAAAAAGAAGAAAACCAGAAAATAATTCTCATAATTTAGGCTGTTTCTTTTTTAATCCATATATATTTATAGAAAAACTAAGTTTTCATTCTTTCACTGGCAGAAATGGGATACAAACTGTTTGACAGAATTAGACAGGAGGAATCAAAAAGTGACTGACAGTTCCCTTCAGGAAAAGATTAGAGTCTGAAGGCAGGATCACCTTACTTCCTCCTTTTCACTGATAAAATGTGTGATAGATTGCTATATAAACCTCATTCTCTGTCTGTGAGCAAGTACATATTGTTTGATTTTTCATAGCTGTATCTATCTAGCTATAGGTATCTGTATAGACATAAAAAAAAAGCCACACTCAAGCAAAGAATGGCAGCAATCCATCTCTTGGCAGTCTACGTGAAGATGACTTTTCAAAGGAATATCCTTTTGTAAAATCAGAAGGTCACTCTACTTCATAAAAGAAATTTTAAAGGAAAAGTAGTGAAGCACTTTTGAGACAATATAGAAATATATATATATATATATAAAAAATAGTCCTTAATTTCTGATGAACTCCCCCATTCTAATGCTCTTTGAGGTAGGTGAGACAGAGTTTAATAGACACAGCTCACTAATGAAAAGACAACTGCAACTGCCAAGTTTCCTGTTCCTGCAAGTACTGGCTTTGCTCTTGGCACAGAGGGGAAGAACAGAATGTCAAAGTACTACTGTCTCCAATAGCTTAAACATCTGCAGAAATGAGGGCATTTATTATTCTTTACCCTTTCCTTTTTCCCACTTCTTGGCCACTCACAACTACAAACTCTTGTGATGTCTTGTGTATGCCATACAGTAGTACTGACAAATCTCACAGCAGAAAGTCCTAGTTATTTAGTTTTGTTTAACTCATAACACTAAGCTTCTATGGCAGCTTTTCAAAGCATTATACTGAGAACTCAAAGACAAAAAAGGAAATATTTCTTTTGATATCAAGGAGTAAGAAAAAGCACCCGCACAAGATTTCGTAATATTTAAGTGATCAGTTTTGACTTGAAATTAAAGCTTTGGAGGAGGTTACAGAACATGAAATCAAAGTTCCAAGTGGTTTAAGATGATCCAAAGTCAAGCTAAATACATCTAACACCAGTTTCCACTGTAAGCATTGTTATATGTAATTGACAACACTGAGCCTTCTCTATGTTTGCATAACTAATATGTTACACTGCAAAAAGATCTATTTTAAAAATTTTTAAATACTGTTTTAAAAACATACATAGGGCTTCATCCAGAAACATACAGGATTCATCTTTTCTGAATAACAATGTTTGATGAAACAACTTCCCAATAGCCCCAACTCTCCCCAAAATTAGTTTTGAAGCATTGCAAGCTTGGAAAGTAAATTAAGATAATGAAACTCTAATTTAAGTCATTCTGAACTGGTTCATTACTTGAAGTGAGATATAAGTAAAATCTAGTTTGCTACAGAATGGTGTGCTAGCTCATGTTCTGAGCATCCTGGTTGTAGTGAAGTTTGTTTGCTCTCTTCTGAAGGTACATACACCTTCATTTCTTAGCCATTAGAATTAAAACTATTCAAGAGTTGGAAGAACTTGGCATGTGAAAAGGTAAGTTAGTCCTCATATGGGACTAATTTAAATAGATCAAGAATAGATATCCACCTAAAAAATATGCTCAGTCACATATTATAGGCTCAACGAAGAAATCACAGAATGAAGGTCTGTATCACTGACTTCTACAGCAGATTAGACCATAATGATCCCTCCTGTCCTCAAAATCTATTCCTCAAAATTAAAAATAAATACCACAACAAAACCTCCACACCACAGAAACAAGATACAAACAAATAAATAAAAATATCACCAAAACCACATACACACCTGATTCATTTTCCCATTCTGTAGTTCTATTTAAGAGTTTAATTGGCTGAGGAAGGGGAACGAATATCATCTTTGTTAAAATAAATTGAGTTTTCATCTCAGAGAGTTTTAAAGCATTATCTACAGCACTCAGACATGAAAGAAAAAGTGTCTAGCACACATGCCCTGACTGTATTAGATGTGCTTTCCAAGCTTAGATATAAGAGTTTAGTTCCCCTCTCGTTTCTCAGGTCAGAAAGGGCTACCAGTACTTCAAAACGTAGTGCATACTCTCAGTTGGATAAGTTTTTCACTGTGGGGGGAATTATAGTCCCAAAGGAAGCTCCTTTCTTCTATTAAAAGGAGAATTTTTGGCTGCTGAGGGAGGCAGAGCTGTGGGAGAAGGTTTTTAATGAACCCAAGCAGAAATTGTGTGAATTAGCAGCTGCATCACTGGATCAGGAGTCAGGAGAGATGTGCTCTATTCCTGGCTTTTTGACCCCAGGCAGATCAGTTTTACTTAATAATTACTGCACTACACACTACAAGTAATTGGTAGCCAAAAAATCTTGTAATGCAATACTCACACAGTACTGTTAGTCATTTTAGGTTGCTTTCAGCTTAGTGGCAAATGAGACAGAAAATGTCTCAGCCCTTCTGAAAAGATAAAGCGGAAAGAGAAGAGAAAACCCAGTACCTGGTTTTCAGGGTGCCACACATGCACAGTGTGGAGCAAAATATGAACAGGCAGACAGCAAGTGAGAAAGAAGTTCAAGAAGCAAGATTGCTCCAGACATACTGGCCAAGAAAGGAATAGCATCCAGATCATCCTGTTTTCAGGCATTTCCACTTTCACTGGGCTAGGAAGCCCTCCTTACCTGGTGCTGTTTCTGAAGCATCGTAAGTGATGCCCAAATTTCTGTTTAATCCTTTACAAAGACAAATGACAAGCAGCAACTACCATTGCCTCCTACTTGGTCTTTTTGAAAGAGGTGCCTCTTTCTTTTTAAGACCAGTTCAAACCAACACAAAATAGCCAATCATCAGTACAGCAGAAGAAAGTGGAAGAGTGACATTTTTTTAAAATAAAAAATAAAAATAACAGAAATCATCAAGTATTTTAACACATAAGCACAATAAGTAAAGTCACAAAATGTTCTAGGACTTTGCTGACCACAATATCAAACCAGTGAAATACAAAAAATTGTCCACAGAACAGGTGATATGTTGGCTTCTGAAAGTGACATAGATGGCTTAAAGTTTGGAAGGGGAAGAGGATTATTAATCCTCTAAATACTCCCTTATTACAAGACTATAAATCACTTTGCTATACATTACAAAACAGAGACTAGATCCCAAAGCCTAATACAATTTAGAAAGGCATTTTACATCCTCTTCGCTTCTGGTTTTGCAGAGTCTTTCCCCATCCCATATTAACCCTGACATCCTGTCTCTTCACATCAGCTTCAAGCTGCCTCTACACTGTCAGTGCACCCGGGGTAGGAGATTTCTGTTCTCAACCTGCACCTTAACCAGTAAAATTTCTAGTTATATTGTCAATATTTTCCCTGAGTCAGGTCAATATTTGATCTTTTGGCTTTCTTCACAAGTGAAATTAATACCACAGCATAAAAAAAACCCTCTGAGTTTTATCAGTTTTGAAACATAAGCTCAAAAAGGAAACCTCAGGTGTCTTCTGAAAATGGAAGGAAAATACCCCAGCTGTGAACTTCAGACAATGACTGTAATTTTTAGTAATACCTATACTTACAAATAAAAAAATATTGTATTTAATATTTTTCAGAAAGCTACACCTTACTTTTAGGATACATACATTAATCTGCTGCAAATGAAAAAATTACACCTGTTTGCTCTTTCTTTCCACTTTCTACATAAGTTTGCATAGCTAAAGAATTCAATAATCAAAATGTTTGTTACAGCATAAATTCTTCATCAAAATAATTACCCAATGCCAGCATCCCCTGTGGTACCTGACACCTAGCTTCATTAACAGGTGTTTACCACAGTTCTTGTGTGCCATTTGTGTCAAGTTTGCCACAGTGAAAATAAAAATGTAAAAGCAAAAAGCATTTTTCAACTACAACTGTACTATGCAGAAAACGGTGAAATGTCTTGCTTCGGCGTAACAGAGTCACACAGCACACCCTCAGTGGGCAGGAATGGCCTCAGACAGCCATGAGCTATGACTTGGCAAGCACAGCTCAAAGCTGGGCATCTCAGCGCTGTGACAGCACACACACTCAGAACAGGTTAGCTCTGTGCATCTTAAGATCAAAGGCAAAAGCCTTGTGGTTTGAAGCCCTCTTCTCTAGAAACACGTCATCAGCTTCAACACCTACAGAACATTAGCTTAAATGCAGCAGCATGAGGAGAATACTCTTGTAAAAATACTCTTGGAGCTTTTCAGCTCCAGCCCAGTAATATCTGATTGCTCAGTTAAATGAAAAACTGTTATTTTTTTTACCATTCAGGAACAATTACACCTATAATGTACTTAAATTATGAATTTCTAGAAATGTCATATTTGGTAGGCAGTATAAGCACAAATCTTTTTTCCATTGCTTTTGTAATATTCATCACCAACACACAACCATACTCCATACGAAATTATTGAAAAACTGGGAGAAAAAAGAATATGTTTAGAAGAGATACATTTTATTTCTGCAATCTAGTAGCATTACAATGGAGTTTCTAAAGACTGAAATATTGCAATTATTTTTTGTGCGAATGAACGTAAAATGTTTTATACTTTCCCTATCTTTCCACTAACTTTGCTGAAAGAAATCAGTCTTGGCTTTTCTAGTAAGCCCAGAAAGGTTAAACCCCCTGTCTCAATAAGACAAGAAGCACATTAAGAAGATGCTATAACTGATGGATCACGTGTGCCTTTACTATCTTCAGTGTAACCACCAGCATGTTTTAGACAATGGAAATTCTCCAGTCCTATATTACTCCAGTAGTATTTGCAAGAATTATGTCAATTTCTACCAGGTCTCCAGTAACATGATAAAAATAAACCATAATCAGTAAAACACACAGCATCCTAGTACAGTGACTGAAGCCAGTGAGAGCAAACATCACAGAGTGGAAACCAGTAGAGCCCCACAGCCAAGGGCTCACCTGTGGTATAAGCCAAGTTCAGCTGCCCCTCCTGCCTTTGGTCATTCTTCACATCTACCATGTTACTTCATACCATGAGATTCCTTCCCAGAGCACAGAATAAGAAGTTACCCCCTTCAATCCAGCTGACCAAGGGACACACTTTGACAGGCAGATACTCTGGTTTTGTGCTTCACAAGTAAGCAAAACAAAGAACAGCAATGAGTTTAATGTGTAAAGTTACACATCACAGAATAAAAACTGGCTCATCCATCCCACAGTAAGAAACCAGCCTGTCTTTTGTTGCCTTGAAGGCTGGATCACAGGACCAGGAAACAGGAGCCCCAAAAAGACCCACAACAGTCTGCCTGTTACAGGCAAGAGCTCCAACCCTGCTGAGGGTTGTGCAGCAGAAGCTGACCTCTCTTGGTGGTTCAACGACACCCCACGTGAACCTCTGGGAATCCTGGGATGCCAGTATCCCTTGCTGCAGGATGGGCAGCAGCTGACCAATGCCTCCTCAGACACCAGAGAAGGAAGATTCACATAACAAAACTACCTGGGGAAAGAAGTAGCCTGCTTCAGTGTGTACAAACCTGATTTCCTTCCTGATGTCCTGTCCTTTCCTCCCTCCAATAAGGCACCGCTTTATTACGTTACTTGGCAAAGAGCAGCTTGTTCGATACAAGAGTAATTAGCTTAAATTCTTCTGTGTAGGAGCTTAGACCAGCGCTTGTAAGTGACCTCCAGTGGGTCCTTGTTGCTGTCAACAGCATCCTGACAGGAGCTTGGAGGTTCAGAGCAGCAACAAGCAAACTAATGCTGCTTATTTACTCTGTATACACTCAGTGACCAGACAACCTAAAAACAAACAAACAAACAAAACCCCACAAAAAAAAAAAAAAAAAAACACCACAGAAGGGAGAAAGAACACACTCGCTTTGTCATAGCACTCCTCTCTGTCCTTAGATCAAGAAAACAGTCTGAGATCACAGGAAGACTGCAGCAATTACCGAACAACTGCACTGAAAAATACAGGCCCTTTGCCTCTTGGGGCCCTTTTCTTGGGCTTCCAACAGAAGACTTCATGACAGAAGGGGGGAATCAACATCTTCATTTCTTTTCATTAATGAAATACTGCTAAGGGTAAACACCTTTTGGCAGAAATTATGTGTTATCACCAGCATGGTTGAATATCATGGACAATGCTTAATACTGTGTCCTATAACAAACCATGGATTTTAGCTGTATCACATCTATATGTGCTAACATTTGTAATGGAGATAATTTAGGAAGAGGATTTAAAACAGTTCACACAAAAGTCTAGCAAAGTCACAATCAGTAATAAACCAGCTGCAATGCATCTCTCAAGCTTTTTTTAGGGAATGTGTAAAACCAGTTGAGGCTTTCAGTTCGTTACACAGAAAAAAGTCCCCAGGCAAGCCCAGATGCTTAACCAGATATTTGCTCAAAAGCCAGAGAGCAGAACAGGAGTCCACTGAAAACTGGAACACATGGAAGCAAACTGCTTCAGTGTCCAAATTAAAAAGCTGCAACAGAGATCTTTCAGGGTGTTGGGGTTGAAAAATGGTTTATAGTAGACATCAGGTTAAAAAAATATTTTAGCAAACCTTTATTGTCCAGCTAAATACAAACAGTTCCTTACACAGGGATAGCACATAGCATGACTGGGCTCAGCAATGTTATCCTACTCGGTCAAAACCCCTCACTGAAGTCAGAGCCATTTCTCAAAGTATTTGACAAAAAATACTTCCACTCTGCCAGGCGGGTGGCTCACTCCAGAGTCCCTGACTTAGCTCTGTTCTCACACTTCTTAACCCACACAGGAGTTGAGTCTCCAGGCCAACCATTGCTCTGCAAATGCCATTTCCCAGAGGCAACAGATGAACATACGCTGGCCTGTTTCCACCTCAGATTTATCACACACTAGGGAGAATGAAGCTTACTATCTAAGAAAAAAAATAAACCTATGTAAACATATTACAAATGCACAGTTTAATAATTTACTTTTCTAAGTTAGTCAGAGTATCAAGGGGTTTTTTCTTGGTTAAGTTTTTTTTCCTGTTTTCACTCCAGTGATTCAACCAATAGGAAGTCAGAGAAGACAGTAAAAGTTAGTTTAAAAAGTACCTCCTTCTTCCTGACATAAAAGCTTTTATAAGACAAAGTATTTCCTGGATATAAAAATAATTTTTTTAAAAAAATTACAGTATTATTATTATGTACTAAGACAAAAGAATTACATTTGCCTATTATTTACTAGTAAAAAAATTTATTCCAAATTTTCATGGGCTTGGACACACAGCAGCATGGGTACTTAGGGAAAAGCAAGTATAAGTCACAACATTTCCTTTACACACCACATAAGGCATCATTTCTGCCCCAGCACTCAGACAAGAAGCATCAGCCACTCTGTGCTCCTGCTCGGGAATCACCAGTTTTGGTGTGACGTCAAACAGATAAAGAAGGGAGCAGAAAAAAACAAATATAGAAGGTCTGTCTGCCTGTTCTGACAGCTCCAGGTCTGCCAAGTCACCTCCTCACACTTCCCATCTCTGAGAACAGTTACTGCTCTGCAGTCATATTTCTAGATTTTCCTCCTAGCAAGCATCCCTTTGCCATTCATTCACATAAGGCAAATGCAGCGACTCCTGCACCAGAAATTGCTTCAGAGTTGCATCACATTTGTAAAACAGACAAAAAAAAAAGAAATACTCATCCTTGACTCTTACAATATACCTTACACTGTGTTATAACAAACCAAGAGGCTGGGGGGGGGAGGGGGGGCAGGCAGGGTGAGAGGGTGTATCCTTCTGTTTGTACAATTTATTTTACCCATAGTGTTTTCTACAGTGGAAGTGTTTTACCATGTTCTGCAGGAGGAAATACAGTACAAGTATTCTTGACATCCAAGGAAGCTGAGGTTAAAGAGCTCTCTAATGAAAGTTGTTTCTCACAAGTTTGCCGCACTTCAAAACTTCCATTTCTCCTCCATGTGTCTCAGAATACTCTCATTGATTTCTTAAGCAATAATAGCATAACCTCCCTCCATATCCAACATTGCCAAACAGTCAAATCCTGGAGATGTTCACTGTGTTTATTTAAAAATCTTTCTCGTTCTGCTGATAACAACAGTGTTTGTTAACAAAAAACAAACCATCATGGAGTAGACAGAAGAGTACTGGTGGTTCCAAAATTTACAGAATATCAATTAAATAAAAAAACTCAACATAAAACCAGAAAAATATGAGAAATTATAAAGTAAATTGCAGCAAATTTTTCACTGATGGCAACTGAAGCATAAAACACACAGTTATCTGACACAGAGAAGGTTAAGAGGACAAGAGAATGAATTGGGTGGACATGAAAAATTGAGGAGTGACAAATTCGGAACTGATGTCAGGCCACATTTTAATTGCGGAACTGCATGCCAGACGTTAACACAGAGCTGGGGTCATCCAGAGAACCATCAAAGGGCACTTGGGGGACAGTGGGCACTGGGGTGCAGCAACTCTACATAAAATCTTACTAGTCTTTACTTACTTACACTATAGCTGTGTTATATGGAATAGCTAGCGTGAACTGTCCTGCTCCTTCAAAATAAGGAAAAAAAGAAAGAATGTAATCATACCACTGAGGTTGTCGATCATAAACCAAAAAAAAAACTACAGGCATTCAAACAAAACTGCCCCTTTGGAGCTGAGGTCACCTTGTCAATATCAATCTTCTCATTTTGATGCACATTAAGAGTCATTGGAGTGTCCCCTTTCATCCTATGACTGTGAATTGACCTTACTGACACTACTGAACACAATATGGTCATTTAAGGATGTGGTAATTATTGGTAACTGCACTAATAAAGTTAGTAGCACACAGGGCATCATTGCTCTGGCTTGTGTTGCCACCTGGTCTTTATTTTAAGAGATTTATTCTAATTTCATATGCCTTGACTGAAGCTGTATTCACATCAATCCCTTATTTACAGTTATTTTCACATGGGATTCCAATGACAACTTATACTAAAAATAAGTATTTTCACCTGGAAAAAAACCCTAAACTGTTGCTTAAAAAATTTGAATTAAACCTATAAAAACCTCACACTACGTAAACACAAATACTTTTAATCTTCCAACCTTATTGTAGCACCGTCTTACATTCTCGATCTTCTGTCAAAATACAACAGAGGAACAACCACAGCTGGGTCAAGAGTGAGACCTCCTGCCACGTGTGCCACAGTCTGTCACTACAGAGGTGTCACAGCACTCCCCCACAACATCTCTGATGAGCACCAGCTCATCAGAAGCAAAACCCACCAAACTGCATCTCCCTTTCTCCGGGATTGTACTCCACTTCCAAAGTGAATGAAAAGGTAAAACTGCCTCTGAGATTTGAGATGGGGAAGGGCAGGTGCCCAAGATATGTACATGCTGCTTTTTGCACGACTCCTGAGGAGCTGCAGCCCAGTGAGCCCGAGATGTGTCCGGGCTGGGAGTGCCCAGCCAGCCCAGTCACACGCACCAAAGACAAGCCACGGTGCCTCCTCACGGCAGCTTCCTTCGGCCTGAAATTGCCTTCACTGATTTACTGACGAAGATATATAATGCGATCACTGTGGAGATGACTTTTTGTTAAAAGGAAAGAGAAATAATCAATAGTAGCTTGGGCTAGAAAGGGACCTTGGAATTGATTTGGAGATGACATGCTGGGCTTAGGCCCAAAGTAGAGATC